>NC_090748.1:2477831-2497831 GCF_036898095.1 Palaemon carinicauda
TCGTGAGAGCAAGGACCTTTAAACATACTTCGAGTATGAGTATATTTAAAGCACCTTGCGTGAGAGTAGCTCATATTCCATTAGCCCAGTGGATCAGATGTGCAGGTGTTTTTATAAACCTTCAGATATAGTTACCTGCAAATGTTTTCATCTTAGTATCTGTCCATCTTAAATAATTTTGAATAGCCATACACAGTGTATACAAAAACATACACATAGTTATATATATATATATATATATATATATATATATATATATATATATATATATATATATATATATATATATATATACATATATACCTACACATAGATACATGCATATAATTCAATGCATACTTATATACATACTTTCACCACAACATGTATACATGCATATAATTCAATACATACTTATATACATACTTGCACCACAACATGCATACATGCATATACACATTCTATACACATGTATGCTTATACACATGCATATACACATTCTATACACATGTATGCATATACACATTTCTATACAAATGGCTACATATACACATTTGTACATATTTTACACACCGATATATATGTATATATATATATATATATATATATATATATATATATATATATATATATAAAGTAAAAGTAAAGCATATGCACAAAACATACATATACAATTAAATATAAATATGTATGATAATACAGATGAAAAAGATTATTATAACCAGACATACAATTTTGGGCATATAATTCCCAAAACAGAAACCAGGTGTCACTGAAGTCAGACTCTTCAATAAAATAAAATTAATGATGTTCGCAAATCTTTTCATATATGAATGCAATTAGGACTGTATGAACCAATTTATTCTGCACATAATTTATTAATATCGTTTTTTTTTTTTATCTCGAACATAAACAAACATTGCGTTATATTCTTTAACATATCTTGCACTTTGCTTATGCTGTTTAATTCTCTTTTTCCAAGAACTTTCCCTGTTTCACCGACATAAAATCTTTCACATGAATCATATGGGACATGATATACACATCCACAAAAATCAAGGGAAAATATAAACGAATTCCCATGAAAATCAAGGGAAAATTAAACGAATTCCCATGAAAATCAAGGGAAAATTAAACGAATTCCCATGAAAATCAAGGGGAAATAAAACGAATTCCCATGAAAATCAAGGGGAAATATAAACGAGTACCCATGAAAATAAGGGGAAATATAAACGAATTCCCATGAAAATCAAGGGGAAATATAAACGAATTCCCATGAAAATCAAGGGGAAATATAAAACGAATTCCCATGAAAATCAAGGGGAAATATAAACGAATTCCCATGAAAATCAAGGGGAAATATAAACGAATTCCCATGAAAATCAAGGGGAAATATAAACGAATTCCCATGAAAATCAAGGGGAAATATAAACGAATTAACACGAAAATCAAGGGAAAATATAAACGAATTCCCATGAAAATCAAGGGGAAATATAAACGAATTCCATGAAAATCAAGGGGAAATATAAACGAATTCCCATGAAAATCAAGGGGAAATATAAACGAATTCCCATGAAAATCAAGGGGAAATATAAACGAATTCCCATGAAAATCAAGGGGAAATATAAACGAATTCCCATGAAAATCAAGGGGAAATATAAACGAATTAACACGAAAATCAAGGGAAAATATAAACGAATTCCCATGAAAATCAAGGGGAAATATAAACGAATTCCCATGAAAATCAAGGGAAATATAAACGAATTCCCATGAAAATCAAGGGGAAATATAAACGAATTCCCATGAAAATCAAGGGGAAATATAAACGAATTCCCATGAAAATCAAGGGGAAATATAAACGAATTCCCACGAAAATCAAGGGAAAATATAAACGAATTCCCATGAAAATCAAGGGGAAATATAAACGAATTCCCATGAAAATCAAGGGGAAATATAAACGAATTCCCATGAAAATCAAGGGGAAATATAAACGAATTCCCATGAAAATCAAGGGGAAATATAAACGAATTCCCATGAAAATCAAGGGGAAATATAAACGAATTCCCATGAAAATCAAGGGGAAATATAAACGAATTCCCATGAAAATCAAGGGAAAATATAAACGAATTCCCATGAAAATTCAAGGGGAAATATAAACGAATTCCATGAAATATCAAGGGAAATATAAACGAATTCCCATGAAAATCAAGGGGAAATATAAACGAATTCCCATGAAAATCAAGGGGAAATATAAACGAATTCCCATGAAAATCAAGGGGAAATATAAACGAATTCCCATGAAAATCAAGGGGAAATATAAACGAATTCCCATGAAAATCAAGGGGAAATATAAACGAATTCCCATGAAAATCAAGGGGAAATATAAACGAATTCCCATGAAAATTAAGGGGAAATATAAACGAATTCCCATGAAAATTCAAGGGGAAATATAAACGAATTCCCATGAAAATCAAGGGGAAATATAAACGAATTCCATGAAATCAAGGGAAATATAAACGAATTCCCATGAAAATCAAGGGGAAATATAAACGAATTCCCATGAAAATCAAGGGGAAATATAAACGAATTCCCATGAAAATCAAGGGGAAATATAAACGAATTCCCATGAAAATTCAAGGGGAAATATAAACGAATTCCCATGAATATCAAGGGAAATATAAACGAATTCCCATGAAAATCAAGGGGAAATATAAACGAATTCCCATGAAAATCAAGGGGAAATATAAACGAATTCCCATGAAAATCAAGGGGAAATATAAACGAATTAACACGAAAATCAAGGGAAAATATAAACGAATTCCCATGAAAATCAAGGGGAAATATAAACGAATTCCCATGAAAATCAAGGGGAAATATAAACGAATTCCCATGAAAATCAAGGGGAAATATAAACGAATTCCCATGAAAATCAAGGGGAAATATAAACGAATTCCCATGAAAATCAAGGGGAAATATAAACGAATTCCCATGAAAATCAAGGGGAAATATAAACGAATTCCCATGAAAATCAAGGGGAAATATAAACGAATTCCCATGAAAATCAAGGGGAAATATAAACGAATTCCCATGAAAATCAAGGGGAAATATAAACGAATTCACACGAAAATCAAGGGAAAATATAAACGAATTCACACGAATATCAAGGGAAAATATAAACGAATTCCCATGAAAATTAAGGGGAAATATAAACGAATTAACACGAATATCAAGGGAAAATATAAACGAATTCCCATGAAAATCAAGGGGAAATATAAACGAATTCCCATGAAAATCAAGGGGAAATATAAACGAATTCACACGAAAATCAAGGGAAAATATAAACGAATTCACACGAAAATCAAGGGAAAATATAAACGAATTCCCATGAAAATTAAGGGGAAATATAAACGAATTCACACGAATATCAAGGGAAAATATAAACGAATTCCCACGAATATCAAGGGAAAATATAAACGAATTCCCATGAAAATTAAGGGGAAATATAAACGAATTCACACGAATATCAAGGGAAAATATAAACGAATTCCCATGAAAATCAAGGGGAAATATAAACGAATTCCCATGAAAATCAAGGGGAAATATAAACGAATTCCCATGAAAATCAAGGGGAAATATAAACGAATTCACACGAAAATCAAGGGAAAATATAAACGAATTCACACGAATATCAAGGGAAAATATAAACGAATTCCCATGAAAATTAAGGGGAAATATAAACGAATTCACACGAATATCAAGGGAAAATATAAACGAATTCCCATGAAAATCAAGGGGAAATATAAACGAATTCCCATGAAAATCAAGGGGAAATATAAACGAATTCACACGAAAATCAAGGGAAAATATAAACGAATTCACACGAAAATCAAGGGAAAATATAAACGAATTCCAAACGCTGAATAAAAATTTCGTCGCGATTAAATCTCAACTGAATCTCAAGTTCAGTCAAGAAATCAACAATTTAAGATAATACTGATGGTGAAGGTGATGGAGAGGTAAGATATAATGAGTAGGAGGAGGAAGAGGAGGAAGAGGAGGAGTAAAAGGAGGAGGAGGAGGAAAAGGAGGAGGAGGAGGAGGAGGAGGAGGAGGAGGAGGAGAGTGATAGTAGACGAGACAGGGATGCTGAAGACACTCGAAAGGTTTACACAGAGTTGAATGTCAACACGCGCACAAAAGAAAAAAAAGAGAAAGAAGAATAAGAAGAAAGGAAGGAAAGAAGGAAAGAAGGAAGGAAGGAAGGAAGAAAGGAAGGAAGGGTCGCGGATAAGAGAAGAGATTAAGGGAATCAGAAAGATAAAGGCATTCGTCATAAAGAGAAGTCTTTTGCTGATGAACGCCAAAAAAAAAAAGAAACAAAAAACACCGAAAAAAATAGAGCATAAGATTGTACACAAAATGAGTTAAAATCACGAGTGTCATTAAGGATTGAAATAGAAGTCTAGACAAACCGAAATAAGGTATAAAACCTTGCTTATGATTATGTCCGACTCAAATACACGTATTGCAAGTCATTTACTCTTGCCTGTATTTTAGAATATTCGGTTCTGAGGATTACAGGATCTCCTACGTTTTTATGGTAAAATTGCTGGTGTTACAGTGACATATTAAATAAAAAAAAATATATAAAAAAAAGTGAGGGAATCATGATCATAGAGTGTGAGAAGGGAGGAGATGGTGACACACTGCAACAAGACAACATTGCCAAAAGGCAACATCGCAAAAAAGGCAACATTGCAAAGAAGGCCACATTGCCAAAAGGCGATTTTGAAAAAAGGTCACATTGCAAACAGGCGACACTGCAAAAAGGTCACATTGCAAAAAAGGCAACATTGCATAAAGGCCACATTGCCAAAAGGCAATTTTGCAAAAAGGTCACATTGCAAACAGGCAACACTGCATAAAGACGACATTGCAGAAAGGCAACATTGGTAAAAAGCGACCATGCAAACAGGCAACACTAGAAAAGGACGACATTGCAGAATGGCAACATTTCCAAAAGGCGACACTGCAAGCAGATTACACTGCAAAAAGACAACATTGCAGAAAGGCAACATTGACAAAAAGCGATCATGCAAACAGGCGACACTGCAAAAAGACGACATTGCAGAAAGGCAACATTGACAAAAGGTGATATTGCAAGAAGGTGACACTGCAAAAATACGACATTGCAGAAAGGCAACATTGCCAAAAGGCAACATTGCAAAAAGGCAACATAACCAAAAGGCAACATCACCAAAAGGCCACATTGAAGAAAAGCGACATTGCAAAAAGGCCACATTGCCAAAAGGCGACATTACAAAAAGGTCACATTGCAAGCAGGCGATATTGTAAAAAGGCAACATTGCCAAAAGGCGACAATGCAAACAGGTGACACTGCAAAAAGACGAAATTGCAGAAAGGCAGCATTGCCAAAAGGCAACAATGCAAACAGGCGACATTGCATAAAGGCCTCACTGCCAAAAGGCAATCTTACAAAAAGACATTGCAGAAAGGCAACATTGCCAAAACGCGACATTGCAAAAAGGCAACATTGCAAACAGGCGCCATTGCAGAAAGGCAATATTGCCAAAATGTGACACTGCAAAAAGACGTCATTTCAGAAAGGCAACTTTGCAAACAGGCGACATTGCAGAAAGGCAACATTGCCAAAAGGCGACATTGCCAAAAGGCGACATTGCCAAAAGGCGACATTGCCAAAAGGCGACATTGCCAAAAGGCGACATTGCCAAAAGGCGACATTGCCAAAAGGCGACACTGAAGAAAGGCCACATTGCCAAAAGGGGACTTTGCAAAAAGGCCACATTGCCAAAAGGCAACATTGGAAACAGGCGACATTGCAAATATGTGACACTACAAAAAGGCGACATTGCCAAAAAGCGATAGTGTAAAAACGAAACATTGCAAAAACACATTGCAAAAAAGGCAACATGGCAAAAAGGCAACATTGTAAAATGGCAACATTGCAAAAAAGCAACACTGCAAAAAGTTGCCTTTCCAATTTGATAAGGTTATTGTAAAAAAAATACGGCCTACTGAAAATGCTATTGATCCTAAAACGTGGCGGTAATATCAATAGACTATTACTTGTTTTCTGCCATTTTTAAAGCTAGATATTGTTACAGCCAATATAATTTAGAATAAAAGAATTTATTGCCTATAAGTTTCCCTCTATGAATTTCATATTTTGATACAATAATCCACGAAAGATCCTCTTGTTCTAATCCTAGGAAAATATTGAAGAGGAATATGATTTCATTGGAAAATCACCATAACCTTCAAAACATTGATTCAGTGGGAGCCAATTTAGGTCGATCGATGGTAAACAAAAGATTTTAAGCAATGGTGGTGAGAAGGAGCTGCACACTCAACACTTCCAAATAGAAACCGAGTCTCTCTGTTCTAAGCTTACAATGAAAGGTTAATGCTAATTCTCAAGTTTCAATAAGGTTGGATGTTTCATTTCAGATTTTTAATCTTAGATGATCAATTATTTATCATTTATTATTTATCATCATCTATTATTATTTATTATTATTTATTTATTAATTATTAATTAATTTATATTAATTATTAATTATTTATTATTATTATTATTATTATTATTATTATTATTATTATTACTACTTGCTAACCTACAACCCTAGTTGGAAAAGCAGGATGCTATAAGCCCGAGGGCTCCAACAGGAAAAATAGCCTAGTGAGGAGAGGAAGTCAGGAAACTACAAGTAATTAACAATTAAAATAAAATATTTTAAGAACACCAACAACATCAAAACAAATATTTAACATATAAACTATAAAAACTTGTAAATAAGATAGAATACTGTGCCCGAGTGTACCCTCAAGCAAGAGAACTCCGCCCCAAGATAATGAAAGACCATGGTACAGAGGCTATGGCACTATCCGAGTGCACCCTCAAGCAAGAGAACTCCGCCCCAAGATAATGAAAGACCATGGTACAGAGGCTATGGCACTATCCGAGAGCACCCTCAAGCAAGAGAACTCCGCCCCAAGATAATGAAAGACCATGGTACAGAGGCTATGGCACTATCCGAGAGCACCCTCAAGCAAGAGAACTCCGCCCCAAGATAATGAAAGACCATGGTACAGAGGCTATGGCACTATCCGAGAGCACCCTCAAGCAAGAGAACTCCGCCCCAAGATAATGAAAGACCATGGTACAGAGGCTATGGCACTATCCGAGAGCACCCTCAAGCAAGAGAACTCCGCCCCAAGATAATGAAAGACCATGGTACAGAGGCTATGGCACTATCCGAGTGCACCCTCAAGCAAGAGAACTCCGCCCCAAGATAATGGAAGACCATGGTACAGAGGCTATGGCACTATCCGAGAGCACCCTCAAGCAAGAGAACTCCGCCCCAAGATAATGGAAGACCATGGTACAGAGGCTATGGCACTATCCAAGACTAGAGAACAATAGGATCAAATAACAAACTATCCCCAAATGAAAATCAATGAAAACATAACTATAGCACAGCTCAATTGGTTGCCTAGGAAAATAAATATAGAATTAATATTTACTAAACATGTACAGTAATCGACAGGAAAAAAACATTAACAATAACCATCACTTGAGCAGATTCATTTCTTTTTAAAAGATGTAGCGTTTCATATATATATATATATATATATATATGTTCGTACTCTTATTTTAACCTATATTATGTAACATTTCTATCAATGCATTTGTCCTCTAGGTGAAGTCGTGAATGGAAGACGAAACCGGTGAAGATTCATATAGTATTTTCCTTTTTCCTATAGTTTAGTTGCATATATATATATATATATATATATTCAACTAAGCCATATATTCCTTATACATTAATGTCTGGATTTTCTTAACGACCTCGGGATCAGAGCCCCAGACGAAATCACACAAAGACAACAGCTTCTGACCGGCCGGGAGTCGAACCCTGGTCCAGGAAACTTGTATGTACATTGATATACCACTTGGCCACGAAGAAAGTGGTATGTCAAAGTGCATACAAGTTTCCTGGACCATGGTTCGACGAAGAAAGTGGTATGTCAATGTGCATACAAGTTTCCTGGACCATGGTTCGACTCCCAGCCGGTCAGAGGCTGTTGTCTTTGTGTGATTTCGCCTGGGGCTCTGATCCTGAGGTCGTTAAGAGAATCCAAACATTAATGTATAAAAAATATATGGTTTATTTGAATATGAAAAACACGTCTAAATGTGCAAAATTTATCATATATATATATATATATATATATATATATATATATATATATATACACATACATACACATATACTAAATTTCAACAAACTCGACTCATCTCCGGCGCACAAGAAAGGGGCGAGGCTGGCGTGTCGTGGGAACACCAGATGTGTGACGGAAGAATGTAGCTGCTACTGCTGCCTATGGGGGGATGAAGAAGGGATCACACACGAGGCCGGATGAGTCATTACATGGTCCGAGTCCATAACATTAGTGAGGGAGTGCAAGGAGGTTCCTTGGACGGAGGGTTGACTAGAGAGATATAAAGTTGTTAATGGGTGTCATGTTATCATGCCTCTCGTTAGCCTTCAGCTTTTCCCATATGTATGTGGGGGTCGCTGTTTGTAGTCGAACTTCTCCATCTTCCTCTGTCCTGTACATCTTGTTATTTTACACAATTTTTCTTCATGTTATTCAATAATTTCTTTCCACCTGAACTTTAACCTTCTCTTCTTCTCTCTTCTGCCCTCCGCCTCCTCCATGTTCATAACCATTTTACATGTGTTCATCTTCTATCCTCATCACATGACCAGACCATTTCAGTCTTCTTTCCTGAACTTCCTTTGAAACCTCTAATACTTTGACTGTCCCCATGATTAATTACCACCGACAACGAGGTTGGAAGGTGGTTATGCTTTCGCCCCTGTTTGTGTGTTTGTGAACAGCTTCCTGGCCACATTTTTAATCCCAGAGTAATGAAACTTGCATGGATTAACTGTTATGTAAAAAGCTGAAAATGATTAAATTTTAGAAGGTCAACGTCACGGTCAAGCAAAATGTCCAATGCACGTAATCAGCCATAAGTTTGGACATCATTGTCACAGAGACTTCAGACTTGGTTCATATTTGAGTATATGAAAATCCACGCCAATTAATACATGTTAAGGTCAAATGTCAAGGTCAAGGTCGAGCAATAGATTGAGAAATAAGCTGACGCAGCGGAGGTCTGCGTTCTACTGAGTGCCCCTCTAGTTCGTGTGATGTTATTAAACCGCCTGAGTATAGAGGCTGCGGAGCCCGGAGAATAAGAAAGAACATATCAATTGTCTTTCGTTAATGTAATCAGTAATTCTAAAGATTGCTTAATGATCTGATAATAAATCTGTGCTTGAAATGAGAACGTCTCTGTTAAAAATTAGTTTCTTTGTGATATATTAGACAACAGACACAATTCAAAATTAACACAGGAAAGAGATGAATGAAATAAAGAGAAAACACTTATTCGGGGAAGATTAAAAGTTGGAAAAATACTTTCTTAAGGAAATATAATCTCCTTTAATAGCGACTATCTCCCCAATATAATAAATAGTAAGTGTTTGGTTAATATATATATATATATATATATATATATATATATATATATATATATATATATATATATATATATATATATATATATATATCTTTGGTCACGCTCAGCAGCATTGTCAGACGTATAACTACTTGATTTCTCCTTGTCCCTTGGGTAGAGAGAGAGGGAATAGTCATACCCTGGTGAAAGGGGGTACCCCGAGAGGAAAGAGGGAAGATGCATTGGAAGGGTTATGTGTTTGTGCACGCGTGTACTTTTTGACGGGTCGCGTACACTATATGGATATGTATATAAAACTTAAATTCTCCGAAAAATTTTTGATAATTGTAAATGTTACACTTTTTATATCAAATACTGTATCACACAATTTTTTTTTACACTTCATACATCAAATACTGTATCACACAATTTTTGTTACACTTCATACATCAAATACTGTATCACACAATTCTTTTTACACTTCATATATCAAATACTGCATCACACAATTTTTGTTACACTTCATATATCAAATACTGTATCACACAATTTTTGTTACACTTCATATATCAAATACTGTATCACACAATTTTTGTTACACTTCATATATCAAATACTGTATCACACAATTTTTGTTACACTTCATATATCAAATACTGTATCACACAATTTTTGTTACACTTCATATATGAAATACTGTATCACACAATTCTGGTTACACTTCATACATCAAATGCTGTATCACACAATTTTTGTTACTCTTCCTATATCAAATACTGTATCACACAATTTTTGTTACTCTTCCTATATCAAATACTGTATAACACAATTTTTCTTACACTTCATATATAAAATACTGTATCACACAATTTTTGTTACACTTCATACATCAAATACTGTATCACACAATTTTTGTTACACTTCATATATCAAATACTGTATCACACAATTTTTTTTACACTTCATATATCAAATACTGTATCACACAATTTTTGTTACACTTCATATATCAAATACTGTATCACTAAATTTTTTTTACACTTCATACATCAAATACTGTATCACACAATTTTTCATCGATATATAACAAGGCTTTGGTACGTCAGCCTATCAGTAGAAAATGTTCCAAAAAGATAAGGAGTTTCAAATAGGACCCAGAAGACCACACAAGCAATCCAATTACAGAAATACATTAAATGCGAATACCCAAATAGCCTGGCTTATCCCCCATCAACGCATGAAAGTAAAATTCTCATTGCAATTTCTTATCATTACTGATAGTGATCGAATTCCTCTGGGAGTCGATGGTGCATGTTGATCACCATTACTCTAAAGACGCAATTAACTAAATGAACATAAACGATCACCAAGCCATAAGAAATATATTCATGACACACGATGGAGTAAGTCATCAAGTTGCAATAAGAATAAAAATAACTGTAGGGACCAGAGCCTTTATATATGCGGCCCTAAGACTATACTATACAATAAGCTCCCACGAGACATCCAAATTAATGAAGATATTAAGACTTCCTTATTCAGCGAGTGCTTCGATATTTATTATTATTATTATTATTACTATTATTATTATTATTATTATTACTATTATTATTATTATTATTATTATTATTATTATTATTATTATTATTATTATTATTATTATAATCATCATCATCATCATCATTATTATTATTATTGTTATTATCATTACTTGCTAAGCTACAACCCTAGTTGGAAACGCAGGATGCTAGGATGCTATAAGCCCAGGGGCTCCAACAGGGAAAATAGCCCAGTAAAGAAAGGAAACAAGGAAAAATAAAATATTCTAAGAACTGAAATAACATTAAAATAAAAATTTTTTATATAAACTATAAAATCTTTAACAAAACAGGAGGAAGAGAAATTAGATAGAATAGTGTACCGGAGCGTACCCTCAAAGAGTAAGCGAGCAATACGCATTGTGAAATGTTAAATGCTCCAAAATGGACATCATAAAACGACCGTGGAGGTCCTGTAGAGAGTAGGGTTCCCATCCTGTACAGGACCAGATAAGCAGCCATTAAAGCAGTGGTTCCCAAACTGGGGGAAATTTGAAGCTTCCAGGGGGGAAATAATTACACTACCTACTAACTAAACCAAGGGGAAAATGTGCACAAGAAGCAGCCTCACCCTTCTCAGTAATTTAATTCTAAAGTAGAAGAGCAAACTAAAGTCCTTTTATTTGTTGTTAACCGGCTCCATGGCTATGCTTAGTTGTTACTAACCGCTCTCTATCCAATTTACTCTGTAACTGTATGTTTATCAGTATATTTGCGCATTTGAAAAATAGATTAGTAAATAGTCTCAAATGTGTTTTAACTACTCTTTCCCTCATACACATGAAGGGGGAAATCTGGATGGTTGAACTGGGTGCAGGGGAGAAATGACAGAAAAAAGTTTAGGAACCACTGCCTTTAAAGGAAAGGAACCATTCTTCGTCTTCCCTTGCAAATTGTCCTAGATCCCATCTTCATCTTCCTTTAGAGGACAGAAATGCTTTGGGTGAAAATTGTACTAAGCTGAAATCAGAAATGTAAACACCAAATTTTCAACAAAGAATCTCAAAAATTGCATCGTTTTAGAGCCAAATGAGACACTCGAAAGATGGAATATATTAGTACTACACAGTATTCTAGAAGTTTTATTCCAGCTGTGACCAAGTTGTGGAATGATCTTCCTAATCGGGTAGTTGAATCAGTAGAACTTCAAAAGTTCAAAGTTGCAGCAAATGTTTTTTATGTTTATAGTTTATAGTTTATAGTTTATATATGACTTTACTCTTTTTAGAATGATTTATTGTTAACTTGTTCTCATCATTTATTTATTTCCTTATTTCCTTTCCTCACTGGGCTATTTTTCCCTATTGGAGCCCTTGGGCTTATAGCATCTTGCTTTTCCAACTAGGGTTGTAGCTTGGCTAGTAGTAGTAGTAATAATAATAATAATAATAATAATAATAAAAGATCCTCGATGTTGATACTGAAAAATACGAGAGAGAGAGAGAGAGAGAGAGAGAGAGAGAGAGAGAGAGAGAGAGAGAGAGAGAGAGAGAGAGAGAGAGAGAGAGAGAGAGTTTTTACAATACAATATGTTATTTTTTATAAATTACAATATCCATCATCAACTGAAGAGGAATTAATTTGGTGAAGGATTAATAAACTTTCAATATTTTGTCCGTATCACTCAACCCATTCCTTAACTACTGTGACTTCGTTAAGTCAAAGTACATTTTTAAAATGTAGAGAAGTTGGCCTTTTAGCATTTATTATTATTATTATTATTATTATTATTATTATTATTATTATTATTATTATTATTGCTACTACTTGCTAAGCTACAACCCTAGTTGGAAAAGCAGGATGTTATACGCACAGGGGCTCCAACAGGGAAAACAGCCCAGCGAGGAAAGGAACAAAGGAAAAATAAAATATTTTAAGAATAGTCACAACATTAAAATAAATATCTCCTAGATAAACCATAAAAACTTTAACAAAACAAGAGGAAGAGAAACTAGATAGAACAGCGTGTCTGAGTGTACCCTCAAGCAAGAGAACTCCAACCCTAAATAGTGGAAGGCCATGGTACAGAGGCTATAGCACTACCCAAGACTAGAGAACAATGGTTTGATTTTGGAGTGCCCTACTCCTAGAAGAGCTGCTGACCATAGTTAAAGGGTCTCTTCTACCCTTACCAAGAGGAAAGTGGCCACTGAACAATTACAGTGCAGTCTTAAACTCCTTGGGTGAAGAAGAATTGTTTGGTAATCTTTTAAAGCATGCGAACGCATTCTGATAACCATGTAAACAAATTAATATAATTATATAATATAATATAATTATAATATAATCAATATAATTATAACTTTAACCTGTCTACAGGAAAAAAAAGTTTCGAGTACAGCGATTATTGGTTATGTTTTCTTACTAAATTTGTAATTCTTAAGTTTGATACAATTACTAAAAAAAGACATAAAAGTGAAAAAAAAATTAAATCGAATGTTATAATTGGATATATGTGTTTGGGCCCTTTTAAGAGATATAAGTCCTAAATGACATGAGATTTTTACCTCCGCCAACGAAGTTAGGAGGAGGTTATGTTTTACACAATGTTTGTGTGTGTGTGGGTGTTTGTTTGTGAACAGTTTCCTGGCCACAGGTTTAATCGCGGAGTAATGAAACCTGCAGGGATTAACTGTTATGTAATGAGCTGGAAATGATTGCATTTTGGAAGGTCAAGGTCACCGTCAAGCAAAATGTCCAATTCACGTAATCAGCCATAAGTTTGGACATCGTTGTCACAGAGACTTCAAACTTGGTTCATATTTGAGTGTATGAAAATCCACGCCAATTAATGCATATTGAGGTCAAAGGCCAAGGTCAAGGGCGATCAAAAGGTCGAGAAACAAGCTGCCACGGCGGAGGTCTGCGCTCTAGTTATTATTATGATCATTATCACAAGCTAAGCTACAACCCTAGTTGGAAAAGCAAGATGCTATAAGCCCAAGGGCTCCAACAAGGAAAAAAATACCACGCTGAGGAGAGAAAACAAGGAAATAAACAAACTACAAGAGAAGAATAAACAAACAATATAAAATATTTTAAGAACAGCAACAACATTAAATTAGGTCTTTCCATACAACAGGATAATACGAGTATTACTAAAGGATGCATTTAGCATAATATATCTCGTAACGCTGAGATGAAATTATTCGGAGAAGGACACCCCAAAATCAAACCATTGTTCTCTAGTCTTGGGTAGTGCCATAGCCTCTGTACCATGGTCTTCCACTGTCTCATGGGTTAAGAGTTCTCTTGCTTGAGGGTACACTCGGGCGCACTATTCTATCTCATTTCTCTTCCTTTTGTTTTGTTAAAGCTTTTATAGTTGATATAGCAAATATTTATTTTCATGTTGTCACTGTGCCTAAAATATTTCATTCTTCCTTTTATCCTTTCCTCACTGGGCTATTTTCCCTATTGGGGCCCCTGGCGTTATAGCATCTTGCTTTTCCAACTAGGGTTGTAGCTTAGCAAGTAATAATAATAATAATAATGATAATAATAATAATAATAATAATAATAATAATAATAATAATAATAATAATAATAGATTACCTTTTTATCCTTCGTGTTCGATGAACAATACTATGCGTGAGGTACAAAGATCCGTGTTTCTAAGCTCCCCTCTGGAGTGATTAACAAACGAAATGTTGCATTCATGTTAGTGCAACATTTTGCTCATTTTACTCATTATTTGCTAATGAGATTAGTACGGGGCCAGTTCGTAGAACGTCAGAGCCAACGATAACATAAGCGGCTCAACTCAAGTAAATGAAAATTTTGTTATAATTCTTTTCTACGTTGACAAATGATTAATGTTTACACCAAGAGAGATTAGCTGTTGTTGTTGTTGTTGTCGTTGTTGTTGTTCTTGTTGTTGTTGTTACTTGCTAAGCTACAACCATAGTTGGAAAATCAGGATGCTATAAGCTCAGGGGCTCCAACAGGGGAAATAGCACAGTGAGGAAAGGAAACAGGGAAATAAGAGAAGAATTAACAATTAAAATAAAATATTTTAAGAACAGTAACAACACTAAAATGAATATTTCATATCTAAACTATAAAAACTGTAACAGAATAAGAGGAAGAGAAATAAATTTCGATTGGACTCCACATGGCACTGGAAGAATTGGAAGACCCAGGCCTACATGGTTGAAAACTATGAAACGTGAAGTAAATGACTAAGAGATGATAAATGGAGAAGTATTGAATTACAAGCTCACAGATAGAGACGACTGGCGAAATCTAACCGAGGCCCTTTGCGTCAATAGGCGTGGGTGGAGATGATGATGATGATGATGATGATGACACCCACGAAATTAATTTGCAAATTATTCTTTAGTAAATCAAACTGATTAAATAGTCCAATCATTTGTAAAACTCAGGTTAAAATAGTTTAAATTAAATTGAAAGATAATTTGAAAAAAAAAAATTGATTTACTAACTTAAGTATTTGAAATCCTAAGTGATTCTCAAAACAGATTTTCATTCGTGTACATTAGAACTCTTTTATTCGTGCACATTAGAACTCTTTCTTTCGTGCACACTAGAGCTCTTTCATTCGTGCACACTAGAGCTCTTTCATTCGTGCACATTAGAACTCTTTTATTCGTGCACATTAGAACTCTTTCATTCGTGCACAATTTAATTGATCCCTTGAACAGTAAATTTCAGAAACTGTTGAGAGAGAGAGAGAGAGAGAGAGAGAGAGAGAGAGAGAGAATTTATAAACACAAATCTGAAATAGCCCCTTTCAATTGACAGAGAGAGAGAGAGAGAGAGAGAGAGAGAGAGAGAGATTTATACTCTCAAATCTGAAATAGCCAAATTCAACATTTTTTTTCCATGTGAAAATCTGCATTGCAGTTTACAAATTAAAACACCAGACTGGACAGGCATAAGATAATGTAAGCAGGCACATTGAGCTTCTGCATCAGAGAGAGAGAGAGAGAGAGAGAGAGAGAGAGAGAGAGAGAAGGAACACAATCCCGCACGCACACACAAAGCCTTAGCTATTTATCAGTAGTTCATTCAAGCTTAGCAATTAGCTTATTGCATTAAGCAATATTTACTGAGAAAGATAAGATCCTGGGACTACAGTAATCATTTATTATGAGTTTAAGATAGAAAAGTAAACCATTTAGGGTTGTAGCTTGGCTAGTAATAATAATAATAATAATAATAATAATAATAATATATTTATACATATGTGTATATATATACATAACCTATATATATATATATATATATAGAGAGAGAGAGAGAGAGAGAGAGAGAGAGAGAGAGAGAGAGATACAAAGATAAGTACATAGATAGACAGATAGATAGAAAGAAAGATAGATAGATGGATAGATAGAAATAGAGAGATAGAAAGGTAGAAATATATAGATAGATAAAAAGATAGATATAAATATATATATATATATATATATATATATATATATGTATCTATATAAAGATAAGTAGATATATAGAAAGACAGGTAGAAAGATAGATAGATAGATAGAAATAGATAGAAAGAGATAAACAGATAGATATTCCTTTTTAATGACGTACGTTGTATAGCAAAAGTCAGTGATATTCAATCTACAAATTAATCCGACTATGGCTTGCTTATATACACACGCACATACAAACACACACATACACACACACACATATATATATATATATATATATGTGTGTGTGTATACATATGCATATATATATATATATATATATACACACACACATATATATATATATATATATATGTATGTGTGTGTGTGTATACATATGCATATATATATATATATATATATAGATATGACGTCAGCAACAATATCGGATATTACTCCTCTCTAGGCATAAAAAAAAATGTGCCACCTGATTTTCTCGATCGTCCAAAAACTAAATGATACATTTGAAAAACCTAAATTACTGCTTCTCTCTCAGGGTGATCAATTAAACATAATAATAATAATAATAATATTGTTACCTTTGTAGTCGGTGAGAGCCAGTTTGTGCGTGGCAATCTTTCTTTTTATCTCTGTGTACATTTGAGAAGACCTTTGTATGGACAGACAAATGGTACAAACATCAAATCTTAAGTCATCAAATGGAAGAAACAAAGTTATGGAATGATCATCCTAATCGGGTAGTTGAATCGGTAGAACTTCAAAAGTTTAAACTTGCAGCAAATGTTTTTATGTTGACCAGGCTGACATGAGTCTTTTTATAGTTTATACATGACATATCTGCTTTGACGTTGTTACTGTTTGTAGAATGATTTATTGTTAATTTTTTCTCATCATTTATTTATTTCCTTATTTCCTTTCCTCACTGGGCTATTTTTCCCTATTAAGCCCTTGGGCTTATAGCATCTTGCTTTTACAACTAGGGTTGTAGCTTGTGGCTACTACTACTACTAATAATAATAATAATAATATTCTGCAACCTTTTCTGAATTTTGCCGCATAAGTGCAGAATGTTTGTCAAAATAAAACAAACCGGTTTCTCGAAAGAAAAATGATCGACAAATTACTGTGAATCTTACAAATTCGAAGGAAATGACGGGTTTGTTCGAGATGATAAACAACTTTGCAGTAATAAACGAAAAAAGTCGATGTAAAAAGTCAATATTTTCGTTGGCATTTATTTAATCTAATATAATCAATTCTTTTTAGCGAGGCAGATTTGCACAGACTCCCAGGGGCGCCCACTTCGCTCAGCAAAGTTTCCTGCTCGCTGATTGGTCAGAGAAGATAATTCTAACCAATCAGATAGCAGGAAACTTTTCCGAACTAAATGGGCACCGCTGCGAGTCGGTGCAAATCTGCCTCGCTAAAAAAAATTGACTATAGTGGACGTGACCGGTTAAAAATGACGGCTAAATATTTAGATGGATATGCACACACACACGTACACATCTCTCACCAGGGTATGACTAATTCTCTTCCCTACCCGAGAGACAGAGAGAGCTGAGGGTGAAAGGGAAGATATATATATATATATATATATATATATAGAGAGAGAGAGAGAGAGAGAGAGAGAGAGAGAGAGAGACTTGTTCTTTTCTAAGGGGAATTAGGGGATTATGTGTATATATATATATATATATATAATTTGTGTATATATATATATATATATATATAATTTGTATATATATATATATATATATGGAGGTTCAAAAGTGTCTAGAAATTTTAAATACGCAAGACAAGAGGACATCGTTTTCCATTCTACTTTAGAAAACGGGAAATCTGTTCACTTGTTAGGTTTGCTTCATAAAGTCACCCAGTAAAGCACAGACCTCCGCCAGGGCAGCTTATTTCTCGACTTTTTTTGGACTAGTTTTGGAAGTTTTGCTCGTATGTGACCTTGACCTTTGGCCTTCCAAAATTTAATCATTTCCTGCTCTTTACAGAACAATTTAAAATCCCAGCATGTTTCATTACTTCATGATTAAAATTGTGGCCGTATGGTTGATGACCTGATTTTGACCTTTTGCTTGACCTTGACCTTCTACCTTAACATGTATTAACTGGCGTGAATTTTCATATATTTAAATATGAACCAAGTTTGAAGTGTCTGTGACAACGATGTCCAAACTTATGGCTGATTACGGGAATTGGACATTTTGCTTGACCGTGACCTTGAACTTTGACCTTCCAAATAGCAAATACACAAACAAGGGAGAAAACATAACCTCCTTCCAACTTCGCAATAAAAAAGGATTACTCTGAAGTAGATCATCAGTATCGCATCTGAAAATGAAATTGATCAAATTATACAGGATTATAAAAATCAAATTATGAAAAACAGAAGGTCTCTCTCTCTCTCTCACCCCCGAACGGAATGAGGAAGCAGACTTTACAAATTGAATTAGAAGGCTAATTAAAAAGTAATTAAGTTTGGTGGAGGTTCATGAAAAAAAAACAAAAACACTGGGAACTGTATCAGGAAAACCGAATTATTGGATACCTCTTGAGAGAGAGAGAGAGAGAGAGAGAGAGAGAGAGAGAGAGAGAGAGAGAGAGAGAGAGAGAGAGAGAGAGAGAGAGTGGTCTCTCAAAGTACCTCCAAGCAGAATTCCTTGCATTAGAACCATGCCTCACCAAACGTTCTTTCTTATATACTTCATCATATTAAGGTTCCAGATCAAAGACTGACTGCTAAGCCCAGGGTCATCGTCAACCAGTGTTGCCAGATGGGTTAGTCTAAATATCCCCAAATCTCAATGAAAAAAATTCCCAAAACAACACAAAAATCCCCATTTCCACTAATACATTTCCACAAATTACAATTTCTTCTGATCATGTAAGGCTTTACTAATGAAGAAATTAATCACTAGACTTCATAAAAGTGCAAATAAACTAATTACAATAATATTAAGGTTTACTCATCTTTGTTTTTCCTTCATAGATATTAGTACAGAATATCCCCATCGGACAGCAAAAATCCCCAAATCTAGGGATAAATGGATTAAATTGGACCCTTTGAATTTGTTTCCAAGTCCATGTTAGGACCATGAAGAAAATCTATTTCGTGATTTTATCTCTACATTTCCTCTCCTTCAAGTGGAATTTGGCCAATAAATCTTGCAAAGTTATTATTATTATTATTATTATTATTATTATTATAATTATAATTATTATTATTATTTCTATTATTATTATTATTATTATTATTATTATTATTATTATTATTTTATTATTAACATTATCACTGTTATTATTATTATTATTATTATTATTATTATTATTATTATTTACCGATAAGCTACAACCCTAGTTGGAAAAGCAGGATGCTATAAGCCCAAGGGACCCAACAGGGAAAATAGCCCAGCGAGGAACAGAAACCAGGAAAAA
>NC_090748.1:2502831-2530775 GCF_036898095.1 Palaemon carinicauda
AAAGTAGACTGAGGTGGTATGGTCATGTCATGAGAAGAGATGAACAGTATATTGGGAGGAGAGTGATGGAAATGGAGATACAGGGAACGAAAAGGAGACGAAGACCAAAGCGAAGGTGGATGGACTGTATCCAGGATGACCTTCGATCAAAGGGATTAACCGGTGATGAGGTGTGGGACAGAGGTAGATGGAGAAAGTTGGCCAGAAACATCGACCCCACATAGAAGTGGGAAAAGATGTCAACAAAGAAGAAGAAAAAAGATATATTCGTTCAGTTAAATAGTCCTCATACATAGATACATAGAAAATTCAGATTGATGATTAAAGGTTAAAGGTCAAAGGTGTCTGGTTTCAGTTCCAGTTCCATCAGAATAGATGCTCACCAGAACGTCAGCCGGGCAAGCCCAAGCCCCCACTGTGGTGCCCTACCACAGCAGTTGCCTCCCCAGTAAACAGCTTAAACTCACCGTCCCAAGCGGGGATCGATCTGCTGCCATGTGAATGCTAGGCAAACATGTTACCACTGTACTAGCAAGGAGGATTATCCACGGTGCTTTTTGTCTTCACTATAAAAAAGGACGTAACTTTAATGGGATATTATCCGTAAAAATATACTGTTCTCGGCCGTATTTCAGTAAGATACAAACGACCGTAATTTTGACCTTACCTTGTTATTATCTTTTACGGGTTGGTGACCGTAATATCACTCCTTCACGTCAGTATATCCATTTTGAAACGGTAAATGCCAGTCAACAATTCTAAGATTTTTGCCATTTTTTACGACAAATTTTCAAGTGTTCCTATTTTGCACAAGATTTCTGAATGCCCTAATTTACTTAATATTTCTGTCCTCCAAGACTTTCGCATCTCGCTTCAGATGAACATTATAAAAATGTCCTTTAAAATTTACATAATAATGTCCTTAAATGTCCATAATTAAAATCCCATGGACAGATTAACATCGGGTATTATTCAGGTCATATGTCCTGGCGCCAGGTTGAGGGAGACGACTCGAGTTGCCTAAGTTTAAGCCTAATCACGCACACTGTATAATGCCTAAATAGAATTATGAGATAATCAGTCTAGTGGCGTGTGTTCAATTTCCTTGAAATCTAATAGCCAGACCAGAGCAGTCATTGTTTTCATTGGTATAATTCGTAATGAGGTTATACATAAGCGTAATGATAAAAGCTACTCTTCTATTATTAATTATTATTAACTATTTATTATTATTATTATTATTATTATCATTATTATTATTTGCTAAGCTACAACCTTAGTTGGAAAAGCAGAATGCTATAAACCCAGGTGCTCCAACAGGGAAAACAGCCCAGTGAGGAAAGGAAACGAGGAAAAATAAATTTTCTAAGAAGAGTGACAACATCAAAATTAATATCTCCTATATTATTATTATCATTATTATTATTTGCTAAGCTACAACCCTAGTTAGAAAAGCAGAATGCTATAAGCCCAGGTGCTCCAACAGGGAAAACAGCCCAGTGAGGAAAGGAAACGAGGAAAAATAAAATATCTTAGAAAGAGTGACATCAAAATAAATATCTCCTATACAAACTATAAAAACCTTGAACAAAACCAGAGGAAGAGAAATAGGATAGAATAGTGTGCCCGAGCGTACCCTCAAGCAAGAGAACTTAAGCTGCAGAATATGTCACAAGAAAACAAACTTGGCAGAGAGAAGCAGGAAGAAAATGTATGACCTTCAGGCGGATAAAACCATCACAAAATAAGCTTCAGTGACAGGCGAAGCAAAACTGTCTATACATATATTAGGTTTCATCTTTGATTGGCTTCTCGGAAAGTGCACACTTCCGCCATGGTCGCTTATTTCTCAACCTTGACCTTTGACCTAGGACTTTCAAAATTAAACCACTTCCACGTCTCAACATAAAAATTAATCCCACAGAGTTTCACTACTCTATGAGTAAAATTGTGGTCAGGGAGTTGTTCACATACAAATTGTAACCTCTGAAAAAATAGTATATATACCAACTATAGTCCATTCTTTTTAAGCGAGGGAGATTTGCACCGAATCGCAGCGGTGCCCTTTTAGCTCGGAAAAGTTTCCTGAACGCTGATTGGTTAGAATTATCTCGGCCAACCAATCAGCAATCAGGAAACTTTTCCGAGCTAAAAGGGCACCGCTGCGAGTCGGTGCAAATCTCCCTCGCTAAAAACGACTATAGAGGGGCACTCAGTAGAGCACAGACTTCCGCTATGGCCGCTTATTTCTCAACCTTCTGCTCGACCTTGACCTTTGACCAAGGACTTTCAAAATTGAATCACTTCAACGTCTCGACGTAGCAAGTAATCCCAGAAAATTCGATATTTTATGAGTAAAATTGTGGCCAGGAAGTTGTTAACAAACAAACAAACAAACAGGGGCGAAAAAACAACCACCTCCTCCGAACATCGTTGGCGGAGTTAATATAAACAAAAAATGAGATATTTAAATATAGAATTAATTCTTCTTAGATACAGCAACTTCAATTCAAAACAGATTAACCTTATTTTTCCCTATTGGAGCCCTTGGGCTTATAGCATCTTGCTTTTCCGACTAGGGTTGCAGCTTGGCTAGTAATAATAATAATAATAATACAATAACTGGTCATTTTCCTTTTTGCTAGTCCTAAAATAACAGTTTTTGACGTTGTTAATTTATATATGACATATCTATTTTGACGTTGTTACTGTTTTTAGAATGACTTATTGTTAATTTGTTCCCATCATTTATTTATTTCTTTATTTCCTTTCCTCACTGGGCTATTTTTCCCTATTGGAGTCCTTGGGCTTATAGAATCTTGCTTTTCCAACTATAGTCCATTTCTCTTAGCGAGGCATATTTGCACCGACTCGCACCGGTGCCCTTTTAGCTCGGAAAAGTTTCCTGATCGCTGATTGGTTGGACAAGATAATTCCAACCAATCAGCGATCAGGAAACTTTTCCAAACTAAAAGGGCACCGCTGCGAGTCGGTGCAAATCTGCCTCGCTAAAAGAAATGGACTATAGGGTTGTAGCTTGGCTAATAATAATAATAATAATAATAATAATAATATCGTAAAATCTTAGAAGTCTTCAAAAAACAGACCTTGTAATGAGATTTTCTTATCAATTATATGTGGAAATTGAGTTTCATTAATCAATTTAGCAACTTGAAATTTAAGGACCACAATTTATATTTCATTATCTAATATCTAATATTGAGAGAGATTTTATATACGCTTTTAAACTTTATATATTTTATATATGGAAGACTTATTTTATTTTTTGCGTAGTTTATATATGCAAGATCTATTTTATAGTTTCTATAGTTTATATATGAAAGATCTATTTTATTGTTTTTATAGTTTATATATGGAAGACCTATTTTATTTTTTGCGTTGTTTATATATGAAAGATCTATTCTATAGTTTTTATAGTTTATATATGAAAGATCTATTCTATAGTTTCTATAGTTTATATATGAAAGATCTATTCTATAGTTTTTATAGTTTATATATGAAAGATCTATTCTATAGTTTCTATAGTTTATATATGAAAGATATATTCTAAAGTTTTTATAGTTTATATATGAAATATCTATTAAAATTTTTTCATAGTTTATATATAAAATATTTATTCTATAGTTTCTATAGTTTATATATGAAAAATCTATTCTACAGTTTTTATAGTTTATATATGAAAGATACATTTTATAGTTTCTATAGTTTATATATGAAAGATCTATTAAAATGTTTTCATAGTTTATATATAAAACATCTATTCAATTGTTTTTATAATTTATATATGAAGGATATATTTTAATGTTGCTGCCGTTTTTAAAATATTCTACTCCAATTGTTCATTACCTCTCTTGTAATTTGTTTATTTGCTTATTTCCTTCCCCCACTAGGCTATTTTTCCCTGTTGGAGCCCTTGGGCTTATAGCATCCTGCTTTTCTAACTATGTTTGTTGCTTAGCTTATAATAATAATAATAATAATAATAATAATAATAATAACAACAATAATAATAATGATAAAAATAATAATAAAAATAATTATAATAAAACAACAACAACAACAACAATAATAATAATAATAATAATAGTAATAATAACAATAACAATAACAAAAATTATAATAATAATAATAATAATAACAACAACAATAATAATAATAAAAATAATAATAAAAACAGTAATAATAATAACAACAATAAAAATAATAATAACAACAATAATACTAATAATAATAATAATAATAATAATAATAATAATAATAATCGTAACAATAAAAATAGATACCGAAATAATGCCAGGCATAACTGCATACCAAGATGAAATAGTATGCACTATTAATGGCTGCAATATCTTTCCATAACTGTTTATATAGACTTGCCCATTACCACGACACGGATTAGATGTTTCCCCATGCACAAAAAACATATGTTTTACAAACTAATAACATAATGATAGGATAAAGGACGCAACGCTACAAAGGACGTATGTGTGCGTGTGCGCTAGGCTAGTTTTAATATTAGTGGGGCGTGCATGTTCAATGCGAATGACGGAATGAAAGATGAAAAGTCTTTATTTTGCTGATACGAATTGCTTGTACGAAATGCAGAAGGCGAAGGGTTGAAAGGAAGCGTTGATGAAAAGATGGATTAGGCTCAAGTCAAGAGAAGAGAGGATGGTTATTGTTATTGTTATTACTTGCTGAGCCACAACCCTAGTTGGAAAAGCAGGATGCTATAAGCCCAAGGGCTCCAACAGGGAAAATAGCCCAGTGAGGAAAGGTGACAAGGAAAAAATAAACTTAAAGAAGAGTAACAACATTAAAATAAATAGCTCCTATAGGCCTATAAACTGTAAAAACTTTAACAAAATATGAGGAAAAGAAATAAGATAGAATAGTGTGCCCGAGTGTACCCTCAAGCAAGAGAACTCTAACCAGTAATCTATTAAATCTCCGGGATACACGAAAGCGCTTGGATGATGAGAGGTGAGTGGCGCAGTGTATTCTATCATCATTTTCTCCCACGCCTATTGACGCAAAAGGGTCTCAGTTAGTTTTCGCCAGTCGTCTCTATCTAGAGCTTTTAAATCAATACTTCTCCATTCATCATCTACTTCACGCTTTAAAGTCTTCAGCCAGGCCTATTTCAACTCTTCTAGTGTCTGGTGGAGCCCAGTTGAAAAGTTTGGTCAACTAATCTCTCTTGGGGATTTCGACGAACATGATCGAACCATCTCCATCTACCTCTAACCATGATCTCATCTACATATGGCACTTGAGTAATATCTCTTATAATTTTAAAGACATTGGAGAGAGAGAGAGAGAGAGAGAGAGAGAGAGAGAGAGAGAGAGAGAGAGAGAAGATGCTTTGCAACAAGGTAAGACTCCCCCGTCCCCCAGTGAACCTTGCTAACACGAAACAATGACGTCAGAAGGAAGAAAGCTGGGATCGATGAGAAGATCTTGACTATTGATCTATTTACCTTTTTGCGTCAGAATCTCTTTCTTTGACACTATTAGCTCTTATAAACCTTTAGAGTTCGTACATGAAAGAAACAAAAACTTAAAAAATACAAAAGAAATAGAAAAAGTAAGTCCCGGTTATCCGATACGTGTTTATAAAAGATACTTTCTGTCATTCAATATGATACATGAACTCACTGACAAATGAACAATTTTTAATTTGCCAAACTATTGAATCTGTATCAGGAATACGTAAACACTGACCCAGTTCTGGCTTTTGTAAGTGAGTTGTAATGCAAACATTCTTTACTTTGCTTTTCCACTCATGAATGGCAGACACAAGAGACGGTGCCATTGCACTATCAAGCAGGAATGCCCTGAGAGACTGACCATATATACATAAGATCAGCGCCCAAGCCGCTTCTCCACCCAAGCTAGGACCAAGGAGGGCCAGGCAATGGTTGCTGATCATTCAGCAGATAGACCTATAGGCTCTCCCCAAAATATCCCCTCCTTAGCTCACAAGGATGGTGAGGTTGCAGCGACTAAAGAAACTAACTAGTTTGAGTGGGACTCGAATCCCAGTCTGGCGTTCACCAGTCAGGGACGTTACCACAGCGGCCACCACAACCCTGGTATAGTGAATGGCTATTTATGACTTAGAGGATCTGATATATCAACAATATTCGATTAAAAAAAAAAGAAAAGTCGTCTAGTTATGGAACTTCAAAGGTTCAATCTTGCAGCTAATATTTCTTTATGTTGAACAGACTGACATAAGTCTCTTTTTATAGTTTACATATGAAAGATCTATTTTATTGTTGTTACTGTTCTTAAAATATTTTATCTTCATCATTACTTCGCTTGTAGTTTATTTATTTCCTTATTTCTATTCCTCACTGGGTTATTTTTCCCCGTTGGAGCTCTTGGGCTTATAGCATCGTTGCTTTTCCAACTAGGGTTGTAGCTTTGCAAGTAATAATAATAATAATAATAATAATAATAATAACAATAATAATAATAATAATAACAACAACAACAACAACAACAACAACAACAATAATAGTAATGATAACAATAATAATATAACAAAAAATTATAATAATAATAATGATAATAGCAACAATAATACTACTAATAATAATAATAATAATAATAATAATAATAATAATAATAATAATAATAATTACGCTGGTTCGAGCTGCAGCTGGTGGAAGCCATAACTGTGTTTCCTTGGAACGCAAAAATATAAATTTGCATACTTGCCGAAATGGCCGGTCGTGACGTTGAAATCGCGCATAATAACAAGAGAGTCGGAACGATAAGAAACCAGGTTGGAAAAAAAAACTTATTGCAACTGCAACTTCAGGAGAAAACTTCAATTTCTTCGCAGTTGCGAGACACGAAGTCCAATCTCGAAATAAAACTACACTGCAAAAGTTATTACATTCCTTCATATTTCGAGGGGGATATATATTTTTACGTCCAAGATAGGCAGAAAGAATGTATGTAATTAGCGAAGTAAACAAGTGCTTAATGCGAGCGTTCTCGTTCGCATAACAGAAGGGGTCATGTGGCCATACGGGGGGAAGAGGATAGGGGTTCCTCTCTTGAGGGACTTAAAATAGATCGTAATTATTCGAGACGAAAAACGAACCCCGAAACGGCACTGTGAGAGAGAGAGAGAGAGAGAGAGAGAGAGAGAGAGAGAGAGAGAGAGAGAGCGAGAGAGCGAGAGAGAGAGAGAGAGAGAGAGAGAGAGAGTAAATTTCATTTATTAAGACCAGTTGTAATTAGAGAGAGAGAGAGAGAGATTCAGCAAATAAAGATGGCGAGATCGGGTGACAAATGAACACACACACACACACACACAATTCCGTTTTTGTTCAAATCTTCATGCATTTCTTATTAAAAACTTTCAATCGAAGGAAAATATCTATATGACTTAAATTACTGAGTCACCCGTGAACTCATTTGGAAATATGTCTACAAAAATAAAAGGAATGAAAAAATCATCCGGAGAGAGAGAGAGAGAGAGAGAGAGAGAGAGAGAGAGAGAGAGAAAGAGAGAGAGATATTACCATTTTTGCTATTTAAACTTTATTTGAGAGAGAGAGAGAGAGAGAGAGAGAGAGAGAGAGAGAGAGAGGATAATTGCAAAATGCTTCCGTGTTTGGCATTCAACTTAATTCATTCGATATAACTGTTTTTTCTGAGAAAAAATAAATAGTCGACCTTGAGCTAGTTAAACAGACCCACATTTCCATTTCCAAGAGATTTTGATAATTAAAACAGGTTCATTTTGTATTTGAGAAAAAACAAGGTTTCAATCCTTAGAAACGTTAAAGAACTATAGTCAATTTTTCTTAAAGAGGTGCATTTGCACCGACTCGCAGCGGTGCCCTTTTAGCTCGGAAAAGTTTCCTGATCGCTGATTGGTTAGAATGATCTTGTCCAACCAATCAGCGACAAGGAAACTTTTCCGAGCTAAAAGGACACCGCTGCGAGCCGGTGCAAATCTGCCTCACTAAAAAAATTGAGTTTAGTGTACCAGCTGTCGGAAATCCTTTTCTCACTTTTCCAGAAGATAGGAAATGATGGTCCTGCGGGAATCCTAAGCACCAAAAGGTAGATAAGATAACTAGCGAGAAGGTTGAGGACGAGGACTCTCGGGTTTAAAGGCCTCTCATGAATGGCAGAGGCAAGGGACAGTGACATTGCCCTATCGAGCAGGACAATGCCCTAGAGACTGGCCATATATACATAAGATCAGCGCCCAAGCCCCCTCTCCACCCAAGGCAATGGCTGCTGATGACTCAGCAAGTAGACTATACTGTATAGGTTCCCCAAACGCCCCATCCTTAGCTCACAAGGATGGCGAGGTTGCAGCGACCGAAGGAACTAACGAGTTTGAGCAGGACTCGAACCCCTTCACCCGTCAGGGACGTTACCACATCAGCCACCACAACCCAGGTACATGGAGATCAATTAAGGATTTATAATGATAATATAAAGGTAGTAGATAAACTTTTGAAATGGTCAAGGAAAATAAAAAATGGAAAAAGTAAATTAAGACATAAAATAACCCAATATATAAAGGAACATTTAAATAACAAAGACAAGCACAAAGTACTTTACTTGCAATTATGGAAATCATACCACAGGATATGACCTACAACTATTAAAAAAAAAAATTGTTCAGTAGCCATTTTCCTCTTGGTAAGGGAAGAAGAGTCTCTAGCTGTGGGAAGCAGCTCTTCTAGGAGAAAGACGCTCCAAAATCAACCATTGTTCTCTGGTCTTGAGTAGTGCCATAGCCCTTGTACCTTGGTCTTACACTGTCTTAGGTTAGAGTTCTCTTGCTTGAGGAAACACTCTGACACACTATTCTATCTTATTTATCTCCCTCTTTTTTTTAAGCTTTTAGTTTATATTCGAAAGATTTATCTTAATGTTGATTCTGTTCTTAAAATATTTTATATTGTTCATTACATTTCTTGTAGTTCATTTCCTTATTTTGTTTCCTCACTGGGCTACTTTTCCTTGTTGGAGCCCCTGGGCTTATAGCACCCTGCTTTCCAACTAGTGTTGTAGTGTAGCAAGTAATAATAATAATAATAATAATAATAATAATAATAATAATAATAATAATAACAATAATAAAATAATAATAATAAAATAATAATAATAACAATAATAATAAAATAATAATAATAATAATAATAATAATAATAATAATAATAATAATAACAATAATAATAATAGCTAAGGACTTTATATAGTTACCCTTGAATCGTCTTCCATAAAGCTATCGATTGTGTCGTTGCCTCTGGAACTGTCTAAATAAAGGTTGGGCGAGAACTAAATTACACTTTCATACAGAGGTGTTAATTGCCCCGGAAATCGGAGGCCCTTCAATAAAGACCTATTAAAAAAAAAAAAAAAAAAAAAAAAAAAAAAAAGGCCTATAAAGTTTCCAAATATAATTCAGGGTTGAACTTAAACGCCAATCGCTGCCCCAAAAAGGGGACAACCACAGGTATGTGGCAGCTGGGAATCCTCTTCTCTCGCCATGACCAAATAAGGAATTGCTCTCATCATTAAGCTGAGAATAGACAAGACGTCTTGGGACACTTTTCGAGTCATCCTCTCGAGATATTAGTTTAAAAAAACCTTTGCAAATCAACAGTAAAATGGAGACTTGTTATAATTTCATTATGCGTTTTGATAATTACAGTCTTCTTCATCACAAAATTAACTAAAATTGAGACTTGTTATAATTTCATTGTGTTTTGATAATTACAGTCTTCTTCATCACAAAATTGAGACTAGTTATAATTTCATTATGCGTTTTGATAATTACAGTCTTCGTCAGCACAAAATTAACTAAAATTGAGGCTAGTTATAATTTCATTATGCGTTTTGATAATTACAGTCTTCGTCAGCACAAAATTAACTAAAATTGAGGCTAGTTATAATTTCATTAAGCGTTTTGATAATTACAGTCTTCGTCAGCACAAAATTAACTAAAATTGAGGCTAGTTATAATTTCATTATGCGTTTTGATAATTACAGTCTTCTTCATCACAAAATTAACTTCAAAATTTCCTTTAGTTACGAATATATTAAAATTAAGATACATATTTACCCAAACTGCTTTTGAATCTTAATAAATATAGTATACTTGCACACTCCAACCTATTAGGTATATAAGTAACGACAACTACATACTTGCAGAACACAGTATTTAGTCATTCAAGTAACCATTGTTCTCTAGTCTTGGGTAGAGCCATAGCTTCTGTACCATGGTCTTCCACTGTCTTGGGTAAAGTTCCCTTGCTTGAGGGTACACTAGGGCACACTATCTTATTTCTCTTCCTCTTTTTTATGAAGTTTTTATCGTTTATATACGAAACATTTGTTTTATTGTTGTTATTCCACTAAAATATTTTAGTATAATCATCATTTACTTCCCTTGTAGTTTATTTCCTTATTTCTTTTACTCACTGGGCTATTTACTCAGAGCCCTTGGGCTTATAGCATCTTGCTTTTCCAACTATGGTTGTAGCTTAGTAAGTAAGTAAGTAATAATAATAACAATAATAATAATAATAATAATAATAATAATAATAATAACAATAATAATAATAATAATAACAATAATAATAATAATAAGTAGTAGTAGTAGTAGTAGTAACAACAACAACAACAAAAACAACAACAACAATAATAATAATAATAATAATAATAATAATAATAATAATAATAATAATAATAAGGGACCGATGATTATTCGTTAAATTGGCAGAGAATAGAGAATGCTGGGTGGAATTGCTCGGACGCTGGAGACGGTAAGATGGGAGGGAGGTCCTTATGGGATGCTTGGGAGGGAGGGGGGGGGGGGGTTCTTCTGAGGTGTCATCAGGAGCCGAGATCAGATGACGCGAGGTTGGCTGTGGTCACTGGATCAACAAAGTCATGAGGTGGAGAGAGCAGCCATGTAACCTCTCGTATTAGTTTATTTACTTATTGCTGGGCTATTTTTTCCTTGTTGGAGCCTTTGGGCTTATAGACTCTTGCTTTTCCAACTATACTCAATTTTTTTTAATGAGGCGCATTTGCACTGACTCGCAGCGGTGCCCTTTTAGCTCGGAAAAGTTTCCTGATCGCTGATTGGTTAGAGTCATCTTGTCCAACCAATCAGCGATCAGGAAACTTGTCTGAGCTAAAAGGGCACCACTGCCAGTCGGATGCAAATCTACCTCACTAAAAAGAATTGACTTTAAGGTTGTAACTTAGCTAATAATAATAATAATAATAATAATAATAATAATAATAATAATATCTGATTGGAATCCTGACTTCTTTGTATATTAATTTTTACTTAATATATACTGTATTCACCACTGCAAGTTTTACCCCAATAGTAGTTTTATCTTTTTTCTTTACAAACTAGTGTACGCGACCCGTCAAAATGTTTGTAAATTATCTAGATAGATATGCACTCCCCCCCCCCCAATACACACAGTCTATCACTCTGGGTACCCACCCCTCACCAAGATTTGCCACTGGGCCTGACCGGAAATATATATATATATATATATATATATATATTTATATATAAATATATATATATATATATATATATATTTATATATAAATATATATATATATATATATATATATTTATATATATAAATATATATGTATATATATATAAATATACATATATATGTGTGTATATATATAAATATAAATACATATATGTAAAGATGAATAAATATATCTATATATATATATATATATATATGTATATGTATATATAAATATATATTTGTATATATATCCATATTTATATTTATATATATAAATATATATAATATATATATAAATATATAATAAATATATAATATATATGTATATATATATATATATATATATATAGCATGACACTGACTCTATATTATATAGGAGTGAGATCAATATGACCAAAACATTAACTGAAATAACATAAGGTCCTTATACTTCCAGGAGAAGCAATTCTTAAAAGGTTAGTTACCATTATTATTATCATTATTATTATTACTATTATTATTATCATTATCAATTATTATTATTACTTGCTAATCTACAACCCTAATTGGAGAAGCAGGATGCTATAAGCCCAGGGGCTCCCAACAGAGAAAATAACCCAATGAGGAAAGGAAACACGGCAATAAGAAAAGTAATTAACAATTAAAATAAAGTACTCTAAGAACAGTAAAAACACTAAACTAAATATTTTATATATAAAATATAAAAACTTTAACAAAATATGAGAAAGAGAAAGCTAACCCAAGACAGTGGAAGACCATGGTACAGAGGCTATGGCACTACCCAAGACTAGAGAACAATGGTTTGATTTTGGAGTGTCTTTCTCCTAGAAGAGCTGCTTGCCTTAGCTAAGGAGTCTCTTCTACCCTTACCAAGAGGAGAGTAGCTACCAAACAATTACATTGCTGTAACTCCTTGGGTGAATAAAGTTAAGCCTGTATTTGGAATTAATACAAGATCATACATGAAAAATCACACTTCAAATTTATACCATTCTCATGATTGCATTTTGACTTTCAAATATATAGTTGAATCAGTAGAACTTCAAAAGTTCGAGCAAATATTTTTATGTTGACTATGCTGACATGAGTCTTTTTATTGTTTATATATGACATATCTGTTTTGACGTTGTTACTGTTTTTAGAATGATTTATTGTTAATTTGTTCTCATCATCTATTTATTTCCTTATTTCCTTTTCCTTTCCTCACTGGGCTATTTTTCCCTATTGGATCCCTTGGGCTTATAGCATCTTGCTTTTCCATCTAGAGTTGTAGCTTGGCTAGTAATAATAATAATAATAATAGTAATAATAATAATAATAATCGGTACCAATCATTTCTATGATTTTCTCACTAATATTTTGCATTCCAAATACATACACGATATCTACGGATAGTTGCTCCAGGGGTTAGAACCCCGTGATACCTGACGGTATCTCTCTTGTAATATATATATATATATATATATATAGATATAAATATATATATATATATATATATCACGGGGTTAAAACCCCGTGATACCTGACGGTATTTCTCTAGTAATATATATATATATATATATATACACACACATATATATAGATATATATATATAGATATATATATATATATATATATATATTTTATATATATATATAAATTATTTATATATATACAATATATATATATATATATATATATATTATACAGTAGAAAGTTGTTGGAGGGAACTTCCATCAGGACGACATGGCTATCTCACCTAAAAATAGATTTGTCCTACGTCAAAATCCCTTATATGTATTTCTATTATGAAAATTTTAATTTCTAAAATGTTATAATACATATTTGTATGATTTATAGTTGAGCTATGTGAAATATGTTTTAATGTTGTTACTGTTCTTAAAATATTTTATTTCAATTGTTTATTACTTTCTTATATCATTTATCTGCTTCCTTATTTCATTTCCTCACTGGACTATTTTTCCCTGATGGAGCCCTTTGGCTTATGCTTTACCAACTAGGGTTGCAGCTTAGCTAGTAGTAGTAATAATAATAATAATTATTATAATAATAATAACAATAATAATAATAAAAATAATAAAAATAACAATAATAATAACAATAATAATTATAACAATAATAATTATAATAATAATAAAAGTAAAAATAATAATAATAATAATAATAATAATAATAATAATAATAATAATAATAATAATACAATAATTTGACTTTGTATTGACGCAATGACATTGGACGGTCTCAAACAAAACATTTACATCGCCTTTCACCACGACATTTTGACGGAAAAAAAAGAGGGGGGGGGGGGGAATCCCAGCGTGCAGTCTGACATCTGGATGGAAGGAAATACATAATTTGTGACGTGGATTCCAAGGTTTGGACAAGAAACTCCCTTCTTGGAAATATTTCACGTAAATTGGCCTATTCTGCCATTTGCCGTTAATTAGCAGTAGAAGGATAGACTAAGGTTAGTAGCGGCAAAAAAAAAAAAAAAAAAAAAAATGGTAATATAGAGTATTCTACAAAATGCCCGATTTATAAGAATGCCCGGTTTTTACTATGTACTGCAAGTATTAGGTGTTCGTAGACAAGGTAGAGAGAGGTCTAGTAGAAACATACTACCTAACTTGCTTGACAGTTGCATGAGAAATAATTTATCTTTATCAATATATATAAATATATATATATATATATATATATGTGTGTGTGTGTGTGTGTGTGTGTTCTGTATATACTGTAAATGATTATGTATAAGTTTCTATATATATATATATATATATACATATAAATACATACATATATATATGTATATATATATATATAATCATATAAACTTAAACATAAACATATACAGTATGATCATCATCATCATCAGCCGTAGCTAACAATTACCTTTCTTAGTCAATGTGAAAATTATGTTAGGTAATTTAACTTTCATACACCCTTACATCAACAACCCCCCTTTAAAAACAAAATGGCAGGCCTTTACTGTTTTTCTAGGATCAATTAAAGGAATAAAAAAAATGGCAATAAAGAGAATAGACAAAACAAAACGAAGAGAGAAGGATGGGAGTCATATTTTGGAAGTCAAATTTCAAAGGCAGTTTTAAAATTACTCTTCCCCTTGACACGCAAAGGGAAGCGGGGAATGAATAGATGGAGGAAGTGGATATTGATTCTACATTTTCAACTTCCAAGACATCTCTGGAACACCAAGACATGCCTGAAACAACGAGGAAATAGGATAGAGGCTCGCATGATGGGCTTTCTTTTCAAAACCTTGCATGGCAAGCAACGAATTCAGGGGTCCACTTACGACCAAACAAGATTCTACGAGTGGAATAAACACGATTATTATTATTATTATTTATTATTATTATTAATTACTATATATCATTATTATTATTATTATTATTATTATTATTATATTACTAGCTAAGCTACAACCCTTGTTGGAAAAGCAGGATGCTATAAGCCCAAAGGCTCCAACAGGGAAAAAATAGCCTAGTGAGAAAAGGAAACAAGGAAATAAATAAACTTCAAGAGAACTAATGACCGATATGAAATGTTTTAAAAATAGTATTAACATTAAAATAGATATTTCATATATAAATTAATAAAAACTTAAAATAACAGGGGGGAAGAGAAATAAGACAGAAACGTGTACATGAGTGTACCTTCAAGCAAGAGAACCCTACCCCAAGACAGTGGAAAGACCATGGTACAGAGACTATGGCACTACCCAAGACTAGAGACAATGGTTTGATTTTTGGAGTGTCCTCCTAAAAGAACTGCTTACCACAGCAAAAGAATATCTTTTACCCTTACCAAAAGGAAAGTAGCCACCGAACAATCATAGTATTTCAGTTAACCTCCAGCTGTGACCAAGTTGTGGAATGATCTTCCTAATCGGGTGGTTGAATCAGTAGAACTTCAAAAGTTCAAAGTTGGAGCAAATGCTTTTTTGTTGGACCAGGCGGACATGAGGCTTTTTATAGTTTATTTATGACATATTTGTTTTTGATGTTGTTAATAGTTTATATATGACATGTCTGTTTTGACGTTGTTACTTATTTTAGAATGATTATTGTTAATTTGTTCTCTTCATTTATTTATTTCCTTATTTCCTTTCCTCACTGGGCTATTTTTCCCTGTTGGAGCCCCTGGGCTTATAGCATCTTGCTTTTCCAACTAGGGTTGTAGCTTGGATAGTAATAATAATAATAATAATAATATAATAATAATAATACTAATAATAATAACCCCTGGAGCGAGGAAGAATTGTTTGGTAATATTGGAGATTCTATCAGACCTGGTACACTTCTGAAATACCTAAAATGAAAAGGTCCGTATCACGACAGGAAAATGACACTAAAACGACCCTGCACGTGCAAACAATAGCCGGTTTCTCTGCATTCTCCAAGAAATGACTCTTTTGATATCAGTGTTTATATTGGAAGAAATTTGGCCATAACCCTATTTTTACTTCTTGATCTGAAGTTCTAAAATCTTACGGAATTTTCTATGAAATATTGGTAGTTTGACGATGTCCGTTACCCCTGTCAGGACACAATCAAAGAATATTTTTAGTATGATGATGATTAACGCACATAAGGTTGACTTTATGGAAATATACATAACCCTTGATGTTAGAATGATTACTAACTGTTCGTAATACTAGGCGTGCAGTAAATTCTAATAGTCAGGTCTTCTCCATCATGAGGCTAAATACTAAACAGTATTCTAGAAGTTTTATTCCAACGGTTCAGCTGCTGATTCTCATCTTAATTTGTTGTACAGAAACTTATGGTCTATTAAATTTCTTATTCCTGATCTAGATATTCTTTGGCACCGTCGTTCAATTAGTTCATTATGTATGTTGCATAAGATTTTTTTATAATTCTGACCATCCTTTACAATCAGATCTCCCTGGACAATTCTATCCTGTTCGTTAATACTAGGAAGGCAGTTAATTCTAGTAGCCAGGCCTTCTCCGTCATGAGGCTCAATACTACGCAGTATTCGAGAAGTTCTATTCCAACTGAGACCTAGTTGTGGAATGATCTTCCTAATGTGGTAGTTGAATCTGTAGAACTTCAAAAGTTCAAACTTGCAGTAAATGTTTTTATGTTGACCAGGCTGACATGAGTCTTTTTATAGTTTATATAGGGCATACCTGTTTTGACATTGTTAATAGTTTATATATGGGCATATCTGTTTTGACGTTGTTACTGTTTTTAGAATGACTTATTGTTAATTTGTTCTCATCATTTATTTATTTCCTTATTTCCTTTCCTCACTGGGCTATTTTTCCCTGTTGGAGCCCTTGGGCTTATAGCATCTTGCTTTTTCAACTGGGGTTGTAGCTTGGCTAATAATAATAATAATTACATACCCCAACAACCTTATACAAAACTAATAGCTAAGAATGAGAAAGCTAACGCCATCCTTCCAAGCCTGAGTCCACCAAAGAGGCCAGGCTCCAGGATTCAGTGTTCACCCTCTGGCTATCAGAAATTCTTTACAGGTCGACTACAAGACCCTACATGTTTCCCGCCTCAGGCTTCAACTTACCACAGTCGATTAACTAAGTAATGCACAGTTTATTGCTAGGGTTAACCGAGGCACAGCGGATTTTGTTACAAGGAAACCGGGGAAAAATGCCTTTCCCCTGGTCGGGAGGGGACCTGGTACGAATGTTTTAATGTTAAATAGGCTTACATAAGTCCTTTTATCGTTTATATATCAAATATCTGTTTTAATGTTGTTAATGTTTTTAAAATATTCTATTTTTAATTTTCATTACTTCTTATATGGTTTATTTATTTCCTTATTTCCTTTCTTGTTTTAATGTTTTTAAAACATTTCATTTTAATTTTCATTACTTCTTAAATCGTTTATTTATTTCCTTATTTCCTTTCTTCATAGGGCTAATTTTTCTTGTTGGAGCCCTTGGGCTTTATAGCATCTTGCTTTTCCAACTAGGGTTGTAGGTTAGCTATTAATAATAATAATAATAATAATAATAATAATAATAATAATAATAATATAATAATAATAATAATAATAATAATAATAATACTGTATTCGTAATTATATACTGTATATATATTCATATCCGTTCGTGCTGATAGCCAAGACACACGCACACCAGCATTTAAAACAAATTGTCCGTGTGAACACTCTCTTGAGAAGGTGGTGATTTCCTACTGACAAAGTTATTTAGTTGCAAAGGCTCCTGCTATGAAGCTCTTATAACTGTACGTGAAGAGCAATAAAACAGTAGAAGGGCAATCAGTAATGCACAGACCTCCACCGCGGCAGCTTATTTCTCGACCTTTTGCTTGACCTTGACCTTTGACCTTCATGTATTAATTGGCGTAGATTTTCATGCATTCAAATATGAACCAAGTTTTGACCTTTGACCTTAACGTGTATTAATTGGCGTGGATTTTCATGCACTCAAATATGAACTAAGTTTTGACCATTGACCGTAACGTGTATTAAGTGGCGTAGATTTTCAACACTCATATGTCTCTGAGACAATGATGTCCAAATTTACGGCTGATTACGTGAATTGGACATTTTGCGTGACCGTGACTTTCGCCTTTGACCTTGACCTTCCAAAATTTAATCATTTCCAGCTTTTTTACATGGCAGTTAATCCTTACAAGGTTCATTACACTACGATTAAAATTCTGGTCAGGAAGCTGTTCACAAACAAACAGGGAGGGGGACATAACCTCCTTCCAACTTAGTTGGCGGAGGAAACGACTATAAATATCAATCAGTATTACAATACTCATACACCAAGATACAAGTAACGTAATTATTGAAGAAGTGTTACCATTACTTCTTTAAATAATAAATAATAGATTGAAATCCCTAAATCAATAATCCAATTGATAAAAAGAGAAATCGATCTATATCCATTTTAGTATCAACAATAACTGAAAATCGTTGACATGCATATAATTTCTAAATATATAAAACAATCAATTTACTCTTTAAGTACAATTTTCGAGGGACAGATATTAACAGCCCGACAGGAGAGACGATGACAAAAAAATCTAAATTCACCAAATCAACCTTTTATTATTAATTTTAATGTTATTATACTTAAAATATTTTATTTTTCTTTATTTCCTTTCCTCGATGGGCTATTTTCCCTGTTGGGGGCCCCTGCTTTTCCACTAAATAATAATAATAATAATAATAATAATATTATCATTATTATTATTATCAATATTATTATTATTATTATTATTATTATTATTATTATTATTATTAAATTGCGAAGCTAAAACCTAGTTGGAAAAGCAGAATGCTATAAACCCAGGGGGATCCAATAGGGAAAATAGCCAAGTGAGGAAAGGAAACAAGGAAAAAATAAAATATTTTAAGAACAGTAAACATTAAAATATATATCTCCTATATAAACTTTAAACAAACCAAGAGGAAGAGAAATAAAATGGAATAGTGTGCTCGAGTGTACCCTCAAACAAGAGGAACTCTAACCCAAGACAGTGAAAGTGTATAAAAGCTAACTGCAACTTCTATTTCATTAAAACAATGCCATGCAAACTGGAACATTTACGTCAACACGCAACTAAATTAATTATTCTTTTCCGCCTGACCTAAATTCGTGAAAAAAAGGTATATTGCACTGTTCGATCTCAAATCAACCGGTGCTAGCTGGAGAGAGAGAGAGAGAGAGAGAGAGAGAGAGAGAATCATTTTAACTTATAAAACTGATCACACAACTTTCATATAATGATTAACTAATTGCAAAATAAGGAGAGAGAGAGAGAGAGAGAGAGAGAGAGAGAGAGAGAGTATCATTTAAACTTCTAAACCCAAGCACACAACTATCATACAATAATATGTAAATGCAAAATAAGGAGAGAGTGAGAGAGGAGAGAGAGAGAGAGAGAGAGAGAGTATCATTTTAACTTAAAAACTAATCACACAACTATCATACAATAATACGTAATTGCAAAATAAGGAGAGAGAGAGAGGAGAGAGAGAGAGAGAGAGAGAGAGAGAGAGAGAGAATCATTTTAACTTCTAAAACCAATCACACAAATATCATACAATAATACGTTAATTGCAAAATAAAGAGAGAGAGAGAGAGAGAGAGAGAGAGAGAGAGAGAATCATTTTAACTTCTAAAACCAATCACACAACTATCATACAATAATACGTAATTGCAAAATAAAGAGAGAGAGAGAGAGAGAGAGGAGAGAGAGAGAGAGAGAGAATCATTTTAACTTATAAAACTAATCACACAACTATCATACAATAATACGTAATTGCAAAATAAGGAGAGAGAGAGAGAGAGAGAGAGAGAGAGAGAGAGAATCATTTTAACTTATAAAACTAATCACACAACTATCATACAATAATACGTATTTGCAATATAAGAGAGAGAGAGAGAGAGAGAGAGAGAGAGAGAGAGAGAGAATCATTTTAACTTATAAAACTAATCACACAACTATCATACAATAATACGTAATTGCAAAATAAGGAGAGAGAGAGAGAGAGAGAGAGGGAGGAGAGAGAGAGAGAGAGAGAGAGAGAGAGAGAGAGAGAGCAGCAAATCCCATCAACCAGCTTCAGTGAAAGTGAAATAGCCACACTTTACTCTTTCCAGAAACGGACTCAACAGTGACTAAGAGGACGTCATCAACTCCCCAATCCCAGGTTAGGGTCCAACGAACACGAGGTGCAAACTGCTGAATTACTTCAATACCATATAAACAGAAGTGGGCATACGTTTTATAAGAAGTAGGCCTCTATAAACTTCTATCCAGATTTGTAAATTCAAATGTGCCTATAAACTTAAATGTTATTATAATGAGCAGGACTGTGGAGGCCTATTAGAAGCGTCCCTGTATGGCGTTCTGCCGGACTGAGGTTCAAGTCCCGCCCAAGGCCTTCAGCTCGATAGTTCCTTTAGTGTCTGCAATCTCACCACCCTTGTGAACTAAGGGTGGGGGGGTTTGGGGGAGCCTATAGTTCTACCTGCTGAGTCATGGACCTATAACTATTATCATTATTACTAGCTAAGCTACAACCCTAGTTGGAAAATCTGGATGCTATAAGCCCAAGGACTCAACATGGAAAAATACCCCAGTGAGGAAAGGAAATAAGGAAATAAATAAACGTTTTAAGACTTAAGGAACAATTAACATAAAATGTTTATTTAAAACATTAACCCCATTAAAACAGATACTTGATATATAAACTATAAAAACACTTATGTAGCCTGGTCAACATAAAAACATTTGTTGCAAGTTTGAACTTTTGAAGTCCTACTGATTCAACTACCCGATTAGGAAGATCATTAATAAGCTACAACCCTAGTTGGAAAATCTGGATGCTATAAGCCCAAGGGGCTCTAACAGGGAAAAATTGCCCGGTGAGGAAATGAAATAAGGAAATAAATAAACTACAAGAATAGTAATGAACAATTAAAATAAAACATTTTAAGAACACGAATAACATTGAAATAAATCTTTCATAAATAATCTATAAAAACTTAAAAAAAAAAGAGAAATAAGATAGAATATTGTGCCCGAGTGTACCCTCAAGCAAGAGAATGTATTCCTATCTGGCCAGTCAAAAGAGCCAATAACTCCGGCAATAGTATCTAGCGGGTGGCTGGTGCACTGGCCACGTTACTAACTACTGACATGCTAAAAGCAAACCCAATATAAGCAATGCCGTTAAAATTCTATAACAATACCATTGTTGAGAGAGAGAGAGAGAGAGAGAAGAGAGAGAGAGAGAGACCACGCCATAGCTCTTCCTCCTGTTTGTGCGAGTGGTCGGTGTGGGCTGGAACTTGGAAGCCTGGAACCGCTGGACGCAACGCAGAGGAAGGTGGAAAACCTCAAGTGCCCCGGGCCGAAGAACGAGTAAACAAAGGCATCCCTCCACCCACCTTTTGCCCAAGCCTGATACCCACTCCTATGCCCACCTGGTAATCCTACCTGACGTTACACCGTGCATGCCCATTTAGTAACTTATCCTGGACATATAAACACCTTCTCATATACACCAAATAAGCTGCTTCTCGATACATGAGTATGTAGATTTGGGGGAAGGGGGGGGGGGGCTATAAAAAAGATTCCCACTGAAGGGGAGTTGGGACGGTTTATACGGAGGTTAACAAAGGTGAAGTTGCCCCTTAAACAATAGAAGGCCAATGCGTTGCATGGATGAAAAGTCCATTTTTCAGAAACCAGAAACGAACGAATCCGGATTAAAGGGACAATACGAATGGACAAATCATCCAAGAAAAAAAACATTCAGAAAATAATTTGAATAGCAATAAATCACCAATTATCAAAATGATGACTTTATATGTCAGCTACGATCTTTAACTCAGGCAACTGATGTCAAAACAGCTGCAGCAGCAGCAAGAGCAGCATAGAGGCTGTATGTATGTATGTATGTATGTATGTACCGGGCGATGGTGCACCAACGCTCCAGGCAAAGCTGTGGTCATCTTCTCTTGGGGTTAATGGCAGCTCGAGCTGTTTTGCTGCAGTTTTGGACGGTCGTCCTAAAAGAGGGAGTCCTGATGGTTGCTTCATATTAAAATTGGGTGCAAGTTAACGTACAGTACATTATTATTATTATATTATCAACTAAGCTACATCCCTAGTTGGAAAGCAGGATGCTACAAGCCAAAGGGACTCCCAGTAGCCCCGAGAGGAATATTATTATTATTATTATCATTATTATTATTATTATTATTATTAACTAAGCTACATCCCTAGTTGGAAAAGCAGGATGCTATAAGCCAAAGGGACTCCCACAAGGGGAAAAGTAGCCCAGTGAGGAAAGGAAATAAGGAAATACAAACTACAAGAAAAGTAATGAACAATCAAAATAAAACATTTTAACAACAATAACAGCATTAAAACATATCTTTCCATTATAAACTATAAAAAGAGACTTATATCAACCTGTTCAACATGAAAGCATTCGCTGCAAGTTTGAACCTTAGAAATACGTATACTCGGAAAGCAGTATTCATATTTGCGTCGTCATTTGCGTCGTCAAGAATAGAGAGAAACCAGCAGGTCCTTGGAGCCAGCATGAATTAACAATAACTGGGCAACGAACACGTCACATCTCCAGCATCAATACGGTCAACAATAAACAAAGAACAACAGCATCTAGCTATTATTATTATCATTATTATCATTACTATCATCGTTGTTATTATTATTATTATTATTATTATTATTATTATTATTATTATTATTATTATTATTATTAATAATAATATATCATCATCATCATCATCATTATTATTATTACTATTATTATTATTATTATTATTATTATTATTACTTGCTAAGCTACAACCCAAGTTGGAAAAGCAGGATGCTATAAGCCCAGGGGATCCCAACACGGAAAATAGCCCAGTGAGGAAAGGAAACAAGGAAAAATAAAATACTTTAAGAACAGTAACAGCATTAGAATAAATATTTTCCTATATAAACTATAAAAACTGTAACAAAAACAAGAGGAAGAGACCTCTAACTTTCCTTGTACTGTAGATGAACAACATTCTTCAAGCAATCAACATATAATCTGCACTGACCACCAATGCAACATGTCAGAAACATCAAAGTCCATTTCGATATTTATATAAAGTACTGAGAAGTAAAGACATCGTAACTTGAGTATGTCATATCAGGAAATATCGTGTAATATAATAAAATGTATACCACAGGCATTAGTACCTCAACCAATCAATGCATCGAGGCAATGTTTTCAGTGGTTTATATAATACACACACACACACACACCACACATATATATATATATATATATACGTGTGTGTGTGTGTGTCGTTTATGTATCTTACTTTTCTAATCAAGAGAGAGAGAGAGAGAGAGAGAGAGAGAGACAGAGAGAGAGAGAGAGAGAGAGAGAATTTAAATCTAAAACTATATACTTGAAGACCGGATGTTCATAACCATATACCATACTATAAACACAGAGAGAGAGAGAGAGAGAGAGAGAGATAATTTAAATCTAAAACTATATTACTTGAAGACCGGATGTTCATAACCAATATACCATACTATAAACAGAGAGAGAGAGAGAGAGAGAGAGAGAGAGAGAGAGAGAATTTAAACCTAAAACTATATACTTGAAGACCGGAATGTTCATAACCATATACCATACTATAAACAGAGAGAGAGAGAGAGAGAGAGAGAGAGAGAGAGAGAGAGAGTTTAAATCTAAAGTTATATACATGATGACCGGATGTTCCTTTACGATGGCTATCGCATACGAGGAAAAGTATCGTCACAGTTCCTGACTCAACGTCCCCAAGGTCGACAATACTGACTGCATTATGAGCTCACCAGAAAAAGTATTCCTCTGAGGGCTACCCCAAAGATGGCTGCCCAAAATCGCAAAAGGGGATGACAAGAATGACTACACAGTATTCTAGAAGTTTTGTCCCAGTTATGACCAGGTTGTGGGAATGATCTGTGGGTAGTAGGTTGGCCAGGGCACCAGCAACCCGTTGAGATACTACCCCTGGAATTATTAGATTCTTTGATTGGCCAGACAGTACTACAATTGGATCCTTCTCTCTGGTTACGGTTTCACTTTCCATTTGCCTTTTACCCTCTTGCTTGAGGGTACACTCGGGCACACTATTCTATCTAATTTCTCTTCCTCTGTTTTGTTAAAGTTTTTATAGTTTATATAAGGAATATTTATTTTAATGATGTTACTGGTCTTAAAATATTTAATTTTTCCTTGTTTTCTTTCCTCACTGGGACTATTTCCCTGTTGGGGCCCCTGGGCTTATAGCATCCTGCTTTTCCAACTGGGGTTGTAGCTTAGCAATTAATAATAATACTAATACTAATAATAATAATAATATGCACCGAATAATCTGGCCTATGCTTTACATATTCTCCTCTACCCTCATACACCTGACAACACTGAGATTACCAAACAATTATTCTCCGCTTAAGGAGTTAACTACTGCACTGTAGTTGTTCTGTGGCTACTTCCCTCTTGGTATGGGTAAAAGAGACACTTTAAACTTTGGAGAGCAGCTCTTCTTGGAGAAGTACGCCAAAAAAATCAAACCATTGTTCTCTAGTCTTGGTTAGTGCTATAGCCTCTGTACTATGGCCTTCCACTGTAATTGGGATAGAGTTCTCTACCTTGAGGGTACACTCGAGTACACAATTCTAATATTTCTTTTCCTCTTGTTTTATTTAAGTTTTTATAGTTATTTCCGTATTTCCTTTCCTCACTGGGCTATTTTCCCTGTTGGAGCCCTTGGGTTTATAGCATCTTGCTTTTTCAACTAGGGTTGTAGCTTAGCAAGTAGTAATAATAATAATAATCGGGCAGTTGAATTGGTGGAGTTTGTAAAATTTAAACTTGCACCAGCCACCCGTTGAGATACTACCGCTAGAGAGTTATGGGTCTTTTGACTGGCCAGACAGTACTACATTGGATCCTCCTCTCTAGTTACGGTTCATTTTCCCTTTGCCTACATACACACTGAATAGTCTGGCATATTCTTTACATATTCTCCTCTATCCTCATACCACCTGACAACACAGATTACCAACAATTCTTCATCACCCAAGGGGTTACTGCACTGTACTTGTTCAGTGCCACTTTCCTCTTGGTAAGGGTAGAAGAGACTCTTTAGCTATGGGTAAGCAGCTCTTCTAGGAGAAGGACACTCCAAAATCAAACCACTGTTCTCTAGTCTTGGGTAGTGCCATAGCAACTGTACCATGGCCTTTTCACTGTCTTGGGTTAGAGTTCTCTTGCTTGAGGGTACACTCGAGCACACTCTCCTATCTTATTTCTCTTCCTCTTGTTTTGTTAAAGTTTTTATAGTTTATATAGGAGATATTTATTGTTGTTACTCTTCTTATAGAATATTTTATTTTCCTTTTTTTCCTTTCCGCACTGAGCTATTTTCCCTGTTGGAGCCCTGGGCTTATAGCATACTGCTTTTCCAACTAGGGTTGTAGCTTAGTAAGTAATAATAATAATAATAATAATAAGTCTCTCTCTATACTTTATATGAAAAGATGTAATTTAATGTTATTGTTCTTAAAATATCTTATATTGTTCGTTATTTCTCTTGTTTTTTAATTTATTTATTTCCCCATTGAGCTATTTTTCCCCTCTTGGAGCCAACTATAGGGTTGTAGCTTAGCTGCTAATAATAATAATAATAATATAATAATAATAATAATAATAATGGGATGAGACTCATTGAGCCCACTTTCACAGGAGACAGTAAGACGTGAAAAAAAAAAAAAAAAAACTAGTTTCTTGAATAACGAAAGCTGATAGTCAAAAGACATTTAAACGTTTTAAAGGTCGCTCATGAATGGCAGAGGCAAGTGGACAGTGACATTGCCCTAGCAATCAGGACAATGCCATAGAGACTGACCATATATTATATTGATCAGCGCCAAAGCCTCCTATCCATCCAAGCTAGGATCAGGGAGGGCCAGGCAGTGGCTGCTGATGACTCAGCAGATAGACCGATAGGCTCCCCCAAACCCCCCCCCCCCAACCTTAGCTCACATGGATGGTAAGGTTGCAGACACTAATGGCACTAACGAGTCTGAAAGGGACACGAACCCAGGGCAGAGGACGTTACCAATCAGTAGAAAATTGTAAAGGAAAGAAAAATAGTTGATTAAGATCCACGCAATTAGACGATGCCAGGTTCGCCCACTGAAGCAAATGCATACCAGAAAAGTACATACATTAACCAATGCACTTCCCCCAATTTTTAGGGGTTACCGCCATCAAACAAATGAAACATAAAAGGGGACCTCTCCTCTCTACGTTCCTCCAAGCCTGACAAGGTACTCAACCGAGTTCGGCTGGTACTGCTAGGGGTGCCACAGCCCACCCTCCCACATTATCCACCACAGATGAAGCTCTAATAATGCTGAATCCCCTACTGCTGCTACCCTCCGTGGTCATCCAAGGCACCAGAAAAGTAAATCAAATAAATAAGGTTACGTAAGCAGGAAGAAATGAATGTGTTAATGAGTGAATTTTACGTCACAAATCATAGTATTTTTTTTTTTACTTCGTTGAGGCTCTGGACTACTGAGGGGGTCATGTTGAGTTCTCGTTCTCTCAAAAAGAAGAGAAGAAAAACGTTTTTTTTTATGTTGAACAGGCTGACATCAGTCTCCTTTTTTATAGTTAATTTATGGAAGATGTTTTAAGGTTTTTAAATGTTGATACTATTCTTGAAATATCTTATTTTAATTGTTCATTAGGCCCTACTTCTCATACAGTTTATTTCCTTGTTTCCTTTCCCAACTGGGTTATTTCCCCCCTGTTGGAGCCATTGGGCTTATAGCATCCTGCTTTTCCAACTGGGATTGTAGCTTAGCTAATACAGTACTACTACTACTACTACTACTACTACTACTACTACTACTAATAATAATAATAATAATAATAATTCACTAACAGTTCATTAATTAACCAAGGTCGTCCACTCTAACAAAATAAGACATGTAGACACGCTCTCTCTCTCTCTCTCTCTCTCTCTCTCTCTCTCTCTCCCGAAAATCTCAAAAATAGATCAAGATTTATTTGCATATCTCCTGCCATGAATGACAAGGTGTCCCCGACTAGAAATTTAATCATACATTGCACTGTGTAAAACGTAGCTTTTCCGCCTTTGTTTTACAAAACTGAAAAACACAAAAATTACTAACAGCAAACTGTATTAATAAATGAAAACTAGAGTAAATAAAAGGGTTGTAGCAAGGGAAAGCAAGCAAGCAAATCACTAAAGCCCAGTACAGACTATGATTCCTGATGCGCGCAGTATTGAATGGATGCGTTGAAAAAAACGACTTTTTCAACACGAAACCGGCAACACCAACATGTTGGTGGCGACAATTCTGTGTAGGGTTTAAACTTTTACCATAGTTTGAGGTAATTTTCATGGTTTCAAGGAAATTTTTAAGGGGATGCTAACTTAATTTCGGTTTTACTAGCTTCAATTTAAGGAATTTGGAAAAGTTTTTGCCAATTTAAGGTAAACAACAGCAGCATCTCAGGTAATGACATGATCAAGTTTACACCCTGATTGTGAGGTCTGCGCTCACTGCAGTGTAGCCAGATATGAGGATTTATCCCTAACTTTAGGGATTTTGGGTGTCTGATGGCGTTATTCTGTACAAATAACTATGAAGAAGAAACAAAGATAAGTAAACCATTATACTGTTGCAATTAGTTTAGTTGTACTTTTATGAAGTAAAGAGGGTAATTTCTATATTGGTAAAGCCTAAAAATCAAAAAATATATTTGTG
>NC_090748.1:2531275-2538775 GCF_036898095.1 Palaemon carinicauda
AATAAGGAGAGAGAGAGAGAGAGAGAGAGAGAGAGAGAGAGAGAGAGAGAGAGAGATGAGAGAGGAGAGAGAGAGAGAGAGAGAATCATTTTAACTTATAAAACTAATCACACAACTATCATACAATAATACGTAATTGCAAAATAAGGAGAGAGAGAGAGAGAGGAGAGAGGGTGGAGGAGAGAGAGAGAGAGAGAGAGGAGAGAGAGGAGAGAGAGAGAGAGAGAGAGAGGAGAGAGAGAGAGAGCAGCAAATCCATCAACCAGCTTCAGTGAAAGTGAAATAGCCACACTTTTACTCTTTCCAGAAACGGACTCAACAGTGACTAAGAGGACGTCATCAACTCCCCAATCCCAGGTTAGGGTCCAACGAACACGAGGTGCAAACTGCTGAATTACTTCAATACCATATAAACAGAAGTGGGCATACGTTTTATAAGAAGTAGGCCTCTATAAACTTCTATCCAGATTTGTAAATTCAAATGTGCCTATAAACTTAAATGTTATTATAATGAGCAGGACTGTGGAGGCCTATTAGAAGCGTCCCTGTATGGCGTTCTGCCGGACTGAGGTTCAAGTCCCGCCCAAGGCCTTCAGCTCGATAGTTCCTTTAGTGTCTGCAATCTCACCACCCTTGTGAACTAAGGGTGGGGGGGTTTGGGGGAGCCTATAGTTCTACCTGCTGAGTCATGGACCTATAACTATTATCATTATTACTAGCTAAGCTACAACCCTAGTTGGAAAATCTGGATGCTATAAGCCCAAGGACTCCAACATGGAAAAATACCCCAGTGAGGAAAGGAAATAAGGAAATAAATAAACGTTTTAAGACTTAAGGAACAATTAACATAAAATGTTTATTTAAAACATTAACCCCATTAAAACAGATACTTGATATATAAACTATAAAAACACTTATGTAGCCTGGTCAACATAAAACATTTGTTGCAAGTTTTGAACTTTTGAAGTCCTACTGATTCAACTACCCGATTAGGAAGATCATTAATAAGCTACAACCCTAGTTGGAAAATCTGGATGCTATAAGCCCAAGGGCTCTAACAGGGAAAAATTGCCCGGTGAGGAAATGAAATAAGGAAATAAATAAACTACAAGAATAGTAATGAACAATTAAAATAAAACATTTTAAGAACACGAATAACATTGAAATAAATCTTTCATAAATAATCTATAAAAACTTAAAAAAAAAAGAGAAATAAGATAGAATATTGTGCCCGAGTGTACCCTCAAGCAAGAGAATGTATTCCTATCTGGCCAGTCAAAAGAGCCAATAACTCCGGCAATAGTATCTCAGCGGGTGGCTGGTGCACTGGCCACGTTACTAACTACTGACATGCTAAAAAGCAAACCCAATATAAGCAATGCCGTTAAAATTCTATAACAATACCATTGTTGAGAGAGAGAGAGAGAGAGAGGAGAGAGAGAGAGAGGAGAGAGGAGAGAGAGAGAGAGAGAGAGAGAGACCACGCCATAGCTCTTCCTCCTGTTGTGCGAGTGGTCGGTGTGGGCTGGAACTTGGAAGCCTGGAACCGCTGGACGCAACGCAGAGGAAGGTGGAAAACCTCCAAGTGCCCCGGGCCGAAGAACGAGTAAACAAAGGCATCCCTCCACCCCACCTTTTGCCCAAGCCTGATACCCACTCCTATGCCCACCTGGTAATCCTACCTGACGTTACACCGTGCATGCCCATTTAGTAACTTATCCTGGACATATAAACACCTTCTCATATACACCAAATAAGCTGCTTCTCGATACATGAGTATGTAGATTTGGGGGAAGGGGGGGGGGGGCTATAAAAAAGATTCCCACTGAAGGGGAGTTGGGACGGTTTATACGGAGGTTAAACAAAGGTGAAGTTGCCCCTTAAACAATAGAAGGCCAATGCGTTGCATGGATGAAAAGTCCATTTTCAGAAACCAGAAACGAACGAATCCGGATTAAAGGGACAATACGAATGGACAAATCATCCAAGAAAAAAACATTCAGAAAATAATTTGAATAGCAATAAATCACCAATTATCAAAATGATGACTTTATATGTCAGCTACGATCTTTAACTCAGGCAACTGATGTCAAAACAGCTGCAGCAGCAGCAAGAGCAGCATAGAGGCTGTATGTATGTATGTATGTATGTATGTACCGGGCGATGGTGCACCAACGCTCCAGGCAAAGCTGTGGTCATCTTCTCTTGGGGTTAATGGCAGCTCGAGCTGTTTTGCTGCAGTTTTGGACGGTCGTCCTAAAAAGAGGGAGTCCTGATGGTTGCTTCATATTAAAATTGGGTGCAAGTTACGTACAGTACATTATTATTATTATTATTATCAACTAAGCTACATCCCTAGTTGGAAAAGCAGGATGCTACAAGCCAAAGGGACTCCCAGTAGCCCCGAGAGGAATATTATTATTATTATTATCATTATTATTATTATTATTATTATTAACTAAGCTACATCCCTAGTTGGAAAAGCAGGATGCTATAAGCCAAAGGGACTCCCACAAGGGGAAAAGTAGCCCAGTGAGGAAAGGAAATAAGGAAATACAAACTACAAGAAAAGTAATGAACAATCAAAATAAAACATTTTAACAACAATAACAGCATTAAAACATATCTTTCCATTATAAACTATAAAAAGAGACTTATATCAACCTGTTCAACATGAAAGCATTCGCTGCAGTTTGAACCTTAGAAATACGTATACTCGGAAAGCAGTATTTCATATTTGCGTCGTCATTTGCGTCGTCAAGAATAGAGAGAAACCAGCAGGTCCTTGGAGCCAGCATGAATTAACAATAACTGGGCAACGAACACGTCACATCTCCAGCATCAATACGGTCAACAATAAACAAAGAACAACAGCATCTAGCTATTATTATTATCATTATTATCATTACTATCATCGTTGTTATTATTATTATTATTATTATTATTATTATTATTATTATTATTATTATTATTATTAATAATAATATATCATCATCATCATCATCATTATTATTATTACTATTATTATTATTATTATTATTATTATATTACTTGCTAAGCTACAACCCAAGTTGGAAAAGCAGGATGCTATAAGCCCAGGGGATCCCAACACGGAAAATAGCCCAGTGAGGAAAGGAAACAAGGAAAAATAAAATACTTTAAGAACAGTAACAGCATTAGAATAAATATTTCCTATATAAACTATAAAAACTGTAACAAAAACAAGAGGAAGAGACCTCTAACATTCCTTGTACTGTAGATGAACAACATTCTTCAAGCAATCAACATATAATCTGCACTGACCACCAATGCAACATGTCAGAAACATCAAAGTCCATTTCGATATTTATATAAAGTACTGAGAAGTAAAGACATCGTAACTTGAGTATGTCATATCAGGAAATATCGTGTAATATAATAAAATGTATACCACAGGCATTAGTACCTCAACCAATCAATGCATCGAGGCAATGTTTTCAGTGGTTTATATAATACACACACACACACACACACACACATATATATATATATATATATATATACGTGTGTGTGTGTGTGTCGTTTATGTATCTTACTTTTCTAATCAAGAGAGAGAGAGAGAGAGAGAGAGAGAGAGAGAGAGAGAGGACAGAGAGAGGAGAGAGAGAGAGAGAGAATTTAAATCTAAAACTATATACTTGAAGACCGGATGTTCATAACCATATACCATACTATAAACACAGAGAGAGAGAGAGAGAGAGAGAGAGAGAGAGAGAGAGAGAGAGAGAGAGAGAGAGAGATAATTTAAATCTAAAACTATATACTTGAAGACCGGATGTTCATAACCATATACCATACTATAAACAGAGAGAGAGAGAGAGAGAGAGAGAGAGAGAGAGAGAGAGGAGAGAGAGAGAGAGAGAGAGAGAGAGAGAGAGAGAGAATTTAAACCTAAAACTATATACTTGAAGACCGGATGTTCATAACCATATACCATACTATAAACAGAGAGAGAGAGAGAGAGAGGAGAGAGAGAGAGAGAGAGAGAGAGAGAGAGAGAGAGAGAGAGTTTAAATCTAAAGTTATATACATGATGACCGGATGTTCCTTTACGATGGCTATCGCATACGAGGAAAAGTATCGTCACAGTTCCTGACTCAACGTCCCCAAGGTTCGACAATACTGACTGCATTATGAGCTCACCAGAAAAGTATTCCTCTGAGGGCTACCCAAAGATGGCTGCCCAAAATCGCAAAAAGGGATGACAAGAATGACTACACAGTATTCTAGAAGTTTTGTCCCAGTTATGACCAGGTTGTGGAATGATCTGTGGGTAGTAGGTTGGCCAGGGCACCAGCAACCCGTTGAGATACTACCCCTGGAATTATTAGATTCTTTGATTGGCCAGACAGTACTACATTGGATCCTTCTCTCTGGTTACGGTTCACTTTCCATTTGCCTTTTACCCTCTTGCTTGAGGGTACACTCGGGCACACTATTCTATCTAATTTCTCTTCCTCTTTTTTGTTAAAGTTTTTATAGTTTATATAAGGAATATTTATTTTAATGATGTTACTGGTCTTAAAATATTTAATTTTTCCTTGTTTTCTTTCCTCACTGGACTATTTTCCCTGTTGGGGCCCCTGGGCTTATAGCATCCTGCTTTTCCAACTGGGGTTGTAGCTTAGCAATTAATAATAATACTAATACTAATAATAATAATAATATGCACCGAATAATCTGGCCTATGCTTTACATATTCTCCTCTACCCTCATACACCTGACAACACTGAGATTACCAAACAATTATTCTCCGCTTAAGGAGTTAACTACTGCACTGTAGTTGTTCTGTGGCTACTTCCCTCTTGGTATGGGTAAAAGAGACACTTTAACTTTGGAGAGCAGCTCTTCTTGGAGAAGTACGCCAAAAAATCAAACCATTGTTCTCTAGTCTTGGTTAGTGCTATAGCCTCTGTACTATGGCCTTCCACTGTATTGGGATAGAGTTCTCTACCTTGAGGGTACACTCGAGTACACAATTCTAATATTTCTTTTCCTCTTGTTTTATTTAAGTTTTTATAGTTATTTCCGTATTTCCTTTCCTCACTGGGCTATTTTCCCTGTTGGAGCCCTTGGGTTTATAGCATCTTGCTTTTTCAACTAGGGTTGTAGCTTAGCAAGTAGTAATAATAATAATAATCGGGCAGTTGAATTGGTGGAGTTTGTAAAATTTAAACTTGCACCAGCCACCCGTTGAGATACTACCGCTAGAGAGTTATGGGGTCTTTTGACTGGCCAGACAGTACTACATTGGATCCTCCTCTCTAGTTACGGTTCATTTTCCCTTTGCCTACATACACACTGAATAGTCTGGCATATTCTTTACATATTCTCCTCTATCCTCATACACCTGACAACACAGATTACCAAACAATTCTTCATCACCCAAGGGGTTACTGCACTGTACTTGTTCAGTGCCACTTTCCTCTTGGTAAGGGTAGAAGAGACTCTTTAGCTATGGTAAGCAGCGCTTCTAGGAGAAGGACACTCCAAAATCCAAACCACTGTTCTCTAGTCTTGGGTAGTGCCATAGCAACTGTACCATGGCCTTTCACTGTCTTGGGTTAGAGTTCTCTTGCTTGAGGGTACACTCGAGCACACTCTCCTATCTTATTTCTCTTCCTCTTGTTTTGTAAAGTTTTATAGTTTATATAGGAGAGTATATTATTGTTGTTACTCTTCTTAGAATATTTTATTTTCCTTTTTCCGTTCCGCACTGAGCCTATTTTCCCTGTTGGAGCCCCTGGGCTTATAGCATACTGCTTTTCCAACTAGGGTTGTAGCTTAGTAAGTAATAATAATAATAATAATAATAAGTCTCTCTCTATACTTTATATGAAAGATGTAATTTAATGTTATTGTTCTTAAAATATCTTATATTGTTCGTTATTTCTCTGTTTTTTATTTATTTATTTCCCCATTGAGCTATTTTTCCCCTCTTGGAGCCAACTATAGGTTGTAGCTTAGCTGCTAATAATAATAATAATAATAATAATAATAATAATAATAATAATGGGATGAGACTCATTGAGCCCCACTTTCACAGGAGACAGTAAGACGTGAAAAAAAAAAAAAAAAAACTAGTTTCTTGAATAACGAAAGCTGATAGTCAAAAGACATTTAAACGTTTTAAAGGTCGCTCATGAATGGCAGAGGCAAGGGACAGTGACATTGCCCTAGCAATCAGGACAATGCCATAGAGACTGACCATATATTATATGATCAGCGCCAAAGCCTCCTATCCATCCAAGCTAGGATCAGGGAGGGCCAGGCAGTGGCTGCTGATGACTCAGCAGATAGACCGATAGGCTCCCCCAAACCCCCCCCCCCCAACCTTAGCTCACATGGATGGTAAGGTTGCAGACACTAATGGCACTAACGAGTCTGAAAGGGACACGAACCCAGGCAGAGACGTTACCAATCAGTAGAAAATTGTAAAGGAAAGAAAAATAGTTGATTAAGATCCACGCAATTAGACGATGCCAGGTTCGCCCACTGAAGCAAAATGCATACCAGAAAAGTACATACATTAACCAATGCACTTCCCCCAATTTTTAGGGGTTACCGCCATCAAACAAATGAAACAAAAAAGGGGACCTCTCCTCTCTACGTTCCTCCAAGCCTGACAAGGTACTCAACCGAGTTCGGCTGGTACTGCTAGGGGTGCCACAGCCCACCCTCCCACATTATCCACCACAGATGAAGCTCTAATAATGCTGAATCCCCTACTGCTGCTACCTCCGTGGTCATCCAAGGCACCAGAAAAGTAAATCAAATAAATAAGGTTACGTAAGCAGGAAGAAATGAATGTGTTAATGAGTGAATTTACGTCACAAATCATAGTATTTTTTTTTTTACTTCGTTGAGGCTCTGGACTACTGAGGGGGTCATGTTGAGTTCTCGTTCTCTCAAAAAGAAGAGAAGAAAAACGTTTTTTTTTTATGTTGAACAGGCTGACATCAGTCTCCTTTTTTATAGTTAATTTATGGAAGATGTTTTAAGGTTTTAAATGTTGATACTATTCTTGAAATATCTTATTTTAATTGTTCATTAGGCCCTACTTCTCATACAGTTTATTTCCTTGTTTCCTTTCCCAACTGGGTTATTTCCCCCCTGTTGGAGCCATTGGGCTTATAGCATCCTGCTTTTCCAACTGGGATTGTAGCTTAGCTAATACAGTACTACTACTACTACTACTACTACTACTACTACTACTACTAATAATAATAATAATAATAATAATTCACTAAACAGTTCATTAATTAACCAAGGTCGTCCACTCTAACAAAATAAGACATGTAGACACGCTCTCTCTCTCTCTCTCTCTCTCTCTCTCTCTCTCTCTCTCTCTCTCTCTCTCTCTCTCTCTCTCTCTCTCCCGAAAATCTCAAAAATAGATCAAAATTTATTTGCATATCTCCTGCCATGAATGACAAGGTGTCCCCGACTAGAAATTTAATC
>NC_090748.1:2551275-2552799 GCF_036898095.1 Palaemon carinicauda
AAGAATAACATAATTAAAATTGAATGGATATTTTCATCATGAACCATACCTCTCTTCACCCCCTATATATCACTCTCATTATCAATTACTAAACAGCTACTTCTTGGAAGCACTCAACACTGGCCACCGAAACATTCGATGCAAAATTATAGCAACTAGAAATACTGTTATTGACAGACATTGATTAGGCAGTATGATCTATGAACATGTGTGCCTAAGGTTAATAAAACTCAGGGTTTACGACTCACAGCAATTCAGATGATAATAAATAAATAGCAAGATCCATAATCAATAAGAGGGAGCGTGGCTTTCAAGGTTCTATGGATTCTTCTTCTGTTTCTACATTGGGCACTTCACATGTGGCTTGACCTCCCTGCGCATAGACTCCTCCTCCACCAATAGGATTTCTTCTTCTCTAGCCGTGAAATTGAACTATACGACTTTACCCGCTTTATTTAAGTATATGTCTTGATCCAGTACAACTATTACCATCCCTTTTATGTAATACCCCCGTATACATATTACGTTTGACCCCAGTATTACTCGTTTTATTATCCTATACCTTAAAAAATCACCTCATTTTATATTCCCATTAAATATTATTTATCATACACTCCATTTTATCTTTCTACCTTTATACACTTAAACCAAGACTTGGCAAGCACCGAATATACCTCTAACATTGATTAACAGTAAATACCTAAACCTGAAAGTCTCTAAATAATTCAATGTTTCTACCAACAAAGAAATGTGCGTCATCGCCAAGTAAGACTGAATGCGTCAAAGAAAAATGGGTTGTTAGACTCAGAGGTTGTGGTTCCCAAGTGATAAGCAGTCCAAGCTGGCATAAGTCCAATCATCATTACTACATTGTACTACATTGGATCCTTCTCTCTGGTTACGGTTCTTTCCCTTTCCCTACACATACACCGAATAGTCTTTACAGATTCTCCTCTGTCCTCATACACCTGACAACACTGAGATTACCAAACAATTCTTCTTCACCCAAGGGGTTAACTACTGCACTGTAATTGTTCAGTGGCTAATTTCCTCTTGGTAAGGGTAGAAGACTCTTTAGCTATGGCAAGCAGCTCTTCTAGGAGAAGGACACTCCAAAATCAAACCATAGTTCTCTAGTCTTGGGTAGTGCCACAGCCCCTGTGCCATGGTCTTCCACTGTCTTGGTTAGAGTTTTCTTGCTTGAGGGTACACTCGGGCACTATTCTAGCTAATTTCTCTTCCTCTTGTTTTGTTAAAGTATTTTTAGTTCATATAGGAAATATTTATTTTAATGTTGTTACTGTTCTTAAGAAAATTTAATTTTTCCTTGATTCCTTTCCCCACTGGGCTATTTTCCCTGTTGGGGCCCCTGGGCTTATAGCATCTTGCTTTTCCAACTAGGGTTGTAGCTTAATAATAATAATAATAATAATAATAATAATAATAATAATAATAATAATAATAATAATAATAATAATAATAATAATAATAATACTTCAGTACAGGATCTTACTTATAAAACAT
>NC_090748.1:2553299-2558299 GCF_036898095.1 Palaemon carinicauda
GAAAATAGATAGCTCATTCACTGATCACAATACCATAGAAACATCACCAAAATATGATAATAATGATGAGTCATATTTATTAGCGCTGCTATAAATATTTGTCGATTCCATCTACCTCTGTCCCACACTTCATCATTGGTTAATCCCTTTGATCGAAGGTCATCCTTGATACAGTCCACCCACCTTCGTTTTGATCTCCCTCTCCTTATCCTTCCCTGTACCTCCATTTCCATCACACTCCTCCTAATATACTGTTCATCTCTTCTTATGACATGACCATACCACTTCAGTCTACTTTCTTGGATCTTATCTGATAGTTTTTTAAGTCTTGTGGTACCCAAAATTACCTTATTCCGTATCTTATCTCTTCTTGTCACTCCACATATCCATCTCAACATTCTCATCTCACTCTCCTCAGGTTTTGGCTAATTTTTCATGGCCGGATGCCTTTCCTGCCACCAACCCTCCCCATTTATCCCATTAACCAACAGAAATCCATAAACATGTAGATGTAAATGATAACTACCATATTTTTTAAATAGTGTACTCGACCCGTCAAAAATATCTTCTAAATACTTGGATTTACACCAGGGTATGACTACTCTCTCGCGCCAAGCTTTTAAAATTGATTTTCTGGATATCATATTAGAATATATATATATATATATGTATATATATATATATATATATATGTGTTGTGTATTTATATATATATTATATATATACATATACATATATATATATTCGTGTATAATATATATATATATATATTATATACATATACATATATATACACACACACCCATATATATATATATATATATAATATATATATATATATATACACACATTTATATGTATATATATATATATATATACACATACAAACACACACACACACACACACACATATATATATATATATATATACATACAGAGTAGTAAAACAACACAAGTAGCATACAGTATGTAACAGAAATAACAGATACATTAGGCATTGGCAAATCTAATACCATTTTTTTTAAACGCTGATATTATTTTTACAAGGTTCCATAATCTAGTTTTTCTACTATCTAATCCTACACCATTCTTTCAAAAAATGTCACGAAAATAAATCTCTGATTCTGACCTATATTCTTCCTCTCAACTTGGATAATGGCAAATTTAGTAACCCCTAGTTTCTGAAGGACATTTCCAAAGGTAATATAGTAATTCATGGTTTACATTCACCCTCTCAGAGAGAGAGAGAGAGAGAGAGAGAGAGAGAGAGAGAGAGATGTGGAAGTTTGGTTGTTGAGAACGTATATTTTAGGGGAAATCTAAAACCTATTTTATTCCGGAATAGTCTAAATAGAGAGAGAGAGGAGAGAGAGAGAGAGAGAGAGAGAATGTGGAAGTTTGGTTATTGAGAACGTATATTTTAGGGGAAATTTAAAATCTATTTTATTCCGAAATAGTGTAAAGAGGAGAGAGAGAGAGAGAGAGAGAGAGAGAGAGAGAGACGCAGCTGACGTAAGTTCAGGATTCTACATGGATTTCTAGAATAGTGTATCCCTAGATGGTGACCGAGCTGATGAGGTCTTCAGATAAAATTATATGACGCATGACATGTAACTGGGTTGAGAGAGAGAGAGAGAGGAGAGAGAGAGAGAGAGAGAGGTCACGGTGTACATCAAAGAAATATGGAATTATTATGATTATTGATATTACTACTTGCTAAGCTACAACCCTAGTGGGAAAAACAGGAGGCTATAAGACCAAGGGCTCCAACAGGGAAAAAATAGCCTAGTGAGGAAAGGAAATGAGGAAATAAAAAAAATGCAAGAGAAGTAATTAACAAAAAATATTTTAGAAAGTACATTAGAATAAATCTTTCACACATATATATATATATATATATATATACATTCAAATAAGCCATATATATTTTTGATACATTAATGTCTGGATTCTCTTAACGACCTCGGGATCAGAGCCCCAGGCGAAATCACACAAAGACAAGAGCTTGGCTCCGGCCGGGAATCGAACCCTGGTCGGCAAGCTTGTACAGACAGTGACTAACCCACTTGGCCACGAAGAAAGATCTTTCTTCGTGGCCAAGTGGGTTAGTCACTGTCTGTACAAGCTTGCCGACCAGGGTTCGATTCCCGGCCGGAGCCAAGCTCTTGTCTTTGTGTGATTTCGCCTGGGGCTCTGATCCCGAGGTCGTTAAGAGAATCCAGACATTAATGTATCAAAAATATATATGGCTTATTTGAATATGAAAAACACGTAAAAATGTGCAAAATTTATCATATATATACATATATATATATATATATATATATATATATTTCGGGTAACGTCCACTCTCCCCATCACTCCGGCTAGGAGGGAGTGGGAAGTAGTCAAACCCTGGTGAGAGGGTGGGGGGAGCGTGTGCATATATATAAAAATATTTAGCCATCTTTTTTGACGGGTCGTGTACACTGTTAATATATAAATAAGGCTATTTTCCAAACCCTCCCCCCCCTCTCTCTCTCCTCTCTCTCTCTCTCTCTCTCTCCTCTCTCTCTCTCTCTCACAGTAAATCCTTCATAATTTTTCTTCAGACTTAACCCCATGATTTGGGCGAATGTCATCGACTGGGATGGAACCATCGCATGTAACGAGAAACGGAAGGTTTCCGATTCGGACTCAAATACTGCAAGCAGATTTCGCCAGTTAATGGCTATGCACGCCAGGAGAGGAGAGGAGAGGCGTCTCCTAGGGACCCAAGGGATAGGAGTTTCCTAGACACCCACCAGGATAGACGAGGCATAAGGGTTTCTTTAGCGTACGAGACCATGTGAATTCAACCTCCACTTCTGTATTATTATTATTATTATTACTTGCTAAGCTACAACCCTAGTTGGAAAAAGCAGAATGGCTATAAGCCCGAGGGCTCCAACAGGGAAAACAGCCCAGTTAAGAAAGGAAATATAGAAACTACAAGAAAAGTAATTAACAATTAAAATGAAATATTTTAAGAACAGTAACAGCACTGGAATAAATCTTTTATATATAAATTGTAAAAAAAAAAATTAAAGAAAAAAAACAGGAGGAAGAAAAATATGATAAATAGTGTGCCCGAGTGTACCCTCAAGCAAGAGAATTCTACCCCAAGACAGTGGTACAGAGTATATGGCACTACACAAGACTAGAGAACAATAGATTGATTTTGGAGTGTCCTTCTCATAAGAAGAGCTGCTTACCATAGCTAAAGAGTCTCTTCTACCCTTATCAGGAAAGTAGTTACTGAACAAATACATTGTAGTAGTTAATCCTTTGAGCAAGGAAGAACTGTTTGGTAATCTCAGTGTATGAGGACAGGAGATTATGTAAAATAGGCCAGACTATTCATCGTGTATGTGTAGGCAAAATGAAAATGAACCGTAACCAGGGAGAAGGATCCAATATATATATATATATATATATAAAGATTTCTATTGTGTATATATACATAAAACATATATATATATATATATATATATAAATATATATATAAAGATTTCTATTGTGTATATAAATATATATATATATATATATATACAGAGCACTTTGTAAATAAACACAATTTTTATTGTATACAGAGTATTTTATAAATAAACAGATTTCAATTGCATATATATACAAAGAGCACTTAGTAAATAAACACATTTCTATTGCATATATATATATATATATATATATTGTATATATACACAAAGATCACTTTACAATTACGCAAAAATATTTACAATTGACCTGATAGTGTTTATATCACCGACCCATCTGTGATGATCCCCCAAAACCAGTTTCCCACCCGTATGTTGGAGACCTCCACTTGTGCAAATATAGAATCACTTACAATGCAAAGTGGAATCAATAAATCAATACTTTGGAATTTCAAATCCACTTATAAGTTTAATCCGTCCACTCGACCCAGCCGTTATTTCAGGTCTGATTCATTGCAAAAACATATTTACCTATAAAGAACCAGGCAACGAAGGGAGGAGGAGGAAGAGGAGGAGGAAAAAGAGGAGGAGGAGGAGGAAAAAGAGGAGGAGGAGGACGAAAAAGAGGAGGAGGAAGGGGAGGAAAAAGAGGAGGAGGAGAAGAGGAGGAAAAAGAGGAAGAGGAGGAGGAGGAGGAGGAGGAGGAAAAAGAGGAGGAGGAGGAGGAGGAGGAAAAGAGGAGGAGGAGAAAAAGAGGAGGAGGAGGAGGAAAAAGAGGAGGAGGAGGAGGAGAAGGACTGATGAATGTGGTGGGAACTGGGAATTATAAATGATAGGTAGACGTTCACATCGCATGCATTCAGGTTATGAAACTTCGACAGATGTCATCGACGTGGAATTAGGAGGAATAAGAAAAACATAAAATCTATAACCTATATTTCTCTTCAAATGAAGAATAATTTCATTATATGAATGGTTTCCCGGTTCATATTCAGTATGTGTATTCTTTTCATAACCATTTATAGGTTTTAAAGGCCGCTCATGATGGCAGAGGCAAGGGACTGTGACATTGCCCTATTAAGCAGGACAATGCCCAAGAGACTGACCATATATACATATGATCAGCACCCAAGCTAGGACCAAGGAGGGACAGACAATGGCTGCTGGTGACTCAGCAGATAAATCTATAGGCTCCCCAAAACACCCCCTCCTTAGCTCACGACGATGGTGAGATTGCAGCAACCAAAGAAACTAACGAGTTTTGAGCGGGACTCAATCCCCTGTCTGGCGTTCACCAGTCAGGGACGTTATCACATCGGCCACCGCAACCCTTCAGTCAGGGACGTTATCACATCGGCCACCGCAACCCTTCTATGTTACACAAATATCTTATACCTAGCCTTACTTTCTTACATGTCTGAATAAGGGGCGAAGATTATTTCCCCCAAAATTCCTAACTTTTCCTTATTTTAAGATTATAAATGACAAGAAGAGATAAGATACGGAATAAGGTAACTCGGGGTACCACAGGAGTTAGGAAACTAT
>NC_090748.1:2563299-2575799 GCF_036898095.1 Palaemon carinicauda
CTAGAGAAAAGAGTATAAAAGCAGCTTATAAAAAAGATACAACTGACCAGGAGGAAACAGGGTCACCTATTAAACAGAAAATTAGATCAAAAGAAACTGTGTTTGATTTCAAGAAAAAGTGTATATTTTGTTTTCAAGAGTGCTGTGAAAAAGAGGAAAAGAAAAAACCTCTGCATAGACGGCAAGTAGTTAGTTGAGTAATGACCTTAGACTGGAAAAAATGTGCTGGATAAATGCATCAATCGTTATGATGACTGGGCAAAAAAGTAAAAGCAATTATAGTTGGTGTTCATTGTTTGGTTGCAGAAGAAGCAAGATACCATAGGCCATGTAGCTCCAAGTTTTTTTCGAAGCAACACTTAAATCCGTCAGGTAAACGTGGACGACCCGATGATAAAGATATAGAAACTGGCTTAGAGAAAGTTTGTTCATATATGGAAGACAGTGATGACTGTCAATTTACGTTGCAGGAATTGTTAGATGTGATGCATCAGAACCAATCTTGCAGGACAAGTGGAAGCTATCTGAAAACCAAATTACAAGAAAAGTATGGAAATGATGTTATCATAACTACCCTCCAAAGAAAGATTCCCATTGTATGTTTCCGCAAATCAGGAGATAAATTGCTATGTAATTCTTGGTATAATGAAAAACTCCATAGTGAGAAAGAAGAGCGAATGAGGATTGTTAGAACTGCAACAGCTATTATTAAAGAGGACATCAAGTCAAAGGTGTACGACTCCAGCAACTATCCTTCTCCTGAGGGACTCTTTAATAATGTTGAAAACAACATACCTGATTCTCTTCAAGTTTTATTACATGAAATAATTGAAAAAGGAGGAAAGGGAGATACAGACAACAAACACAGGGTATGCTTTGCTATAGCTCATTCAATCCTACAAGCAGTCCGTCCAAGAACATTTGTCTCTCCGATCCTACTCGGAATAGCTGTTTACGTACACAGGAAATTTGGATCAAGACTCCTGGTACATATTTTACATAAACTGGGATTCTCTACTGGATATAATGAAGCACAACTCTTTGAAGCATCTTGTATGAAAACTACCCCTCCTAATATTTTGCCTGATAGTTTCATGCAGTTTGTTTTTGATAATGCAGATTTTGATGTGCACACAATAGATGGGTTTCACACATTTCACTGCATGGGAGCCATTGAATGTGTAACACCAGCAGGCTCAATAATCAAACCAGAAGTAATTGAAAGACTGAAAAAAAGGCCATCTGCTAGAGACATTTCTTCGTGTTCATTTATAACAGTGAAACCCTTCACAAGTTATAGTGAAAGTGGACTGAAAAGGATTGAAATTGAGGATCTAAAGAAACTTACATCAAATCCTAGTGAAAAAATTACAACGTCATCTTGTCATTTGCTATGGTTGAGTGGGAAGTGGATGAAATTTAAGGATATTCCACACTGGAATGGATTTATGGATGCTATCAATAATAGCGAGGACATTGATACGACGTCCATTCGCTTCTTGCCTTTCCTTGATTTAAAGGCTACTTCTTCTGATGCAATAAACAGCGTGTTACATTTTGCATCTAATTCATGTAGAAAAGCGAGTAAGAGTGTGACATGTGTTACTTTTGACCAGCCACTATATAGGAAGGCAAGAGAGATTGTGTCCTCTACTGGAAACAGTTTGAATTTAGGGTAATGTTTTCGTGCGACTAGGTGGTTTTCATCTCTTAATGTCATTTATGGGCTCTATGGGGTACATCATGGCCGGTAGTGGATTAAATGAAGTGTGGGAGACAGTTTATGTACCTAAATCTACAGACAAAATGATGACAGGACACAGCTTTGCCAGAGCCCTTCGAGCACATCTGTTAATATATGCTGCATTGGGCCAGCTTCTTTTAGATGGTGCAACCATTTCTGATGAGGATAAACAAGAGGTTCAGTCCATGCTTCAGCAGTATGATAACAAAACATTGACTGCAACATCAGTAAAGGAATCGGCTATCATAAATAGCATTGTAAAGAAATTTAACACTCATGTGCAAGAAGTTGCCTTAAGGTGCAAAACAGCAATGCGTTGGATACAATATTTCCAGATGGTGACTGTGATGCTACACTATATAGAGGCTGAAAGACTAGGAAATTGGGAATTACACCTACTGTGTGTTCAAGAGTTTATACCTTACTTTCATGCAGCTGGTAACCTAGCTTATGCAAAATCGTGCCACCTATACTTGCAGGATATGCATGATTTACACCAGCATATGCCTGATGAAGATTTTGTCAAGTTTACAAAGAAAGGATTTTTTACAATCAGGCGCTCAAACAAGAATTGGGCTGGTCTATGGTCAGATCTTACTGTTGAACAAACCCTAATGAGGACCATGAAGACCTCAGGAGGGCTGACACATGGGTGAGGGATAACCGATAGTGTATTGAGTCGGTGGATTCTTGACATGCCAGATACATGTGAAATGTGCACCAAAGTTGAGGAGTTTTGTGGATTGAGAAGTTCGTATAGTGAACAGCACATTGAACTACGCCCTTCAAGGATTATGAGAGATAATGAAGATACAGAAAAGATTTTGCAGTGGTTTCTGTCACATCCACCCTTTTCAGACAATAAGGAGATTATGTCACTTGCAACTGGGATAACTGGTGATAATGAAATAAACTGCTATAAAAGCTATGAAATTGGATTGGAGTCTATGAATGCCATAACTGGACAAGCTTTTGGTGAGGTAAAATTGAAGCGCAAAAACCGTGTGTTACCTCTGGCATCAATAAACTTAAGTGTCACAATACGAGAAGATATTGTTCCTGTTGATACAACTCTTCTGTTTCAAAGAATAATACATACATTAGACACTAGTCCTGCTGATCTGCAAGATTATTTTCAGTACGAGCTTGCCCCAATGCCACCTGCTTTATTTACTGAACAGGGCATGAGAAAGACCAACAAAGCTGCAATGTATAGTGTGTTCAATTATAAGAGTACTAGTACATTTCAGTATATGTGACAAGGGGAGTATCAAGATAGTTGTGAATTAGACCTAAAGGGGAAACCACATTAAGAAAAAAAAAAAACGCGCCTGGGTGGTGTGGAAAAAAGTACGAATTTAGAATATTGTGCTCGCAAAAACTTCATATAGCTTGCAAACTATCACTTGTAGAGTAAATATGCATGAAACCTCTTTTGTAGAAAATTTGGTGAGCTTTAATAATGTACTGAACAGTCATTTTCGTCAGACTAACCGTTTTCATGAAAAAAGCAAAAAAAGGAAATTTGGCGGCCATTTTCCAAGATGGCGGACAAAGCTCAAGGTGGATCAATGGGGACTTTTGATATGTTATTTCTAAGTGTCTAAAGAAGTCATGTGCAAAAGTTTAGCTTGTTATGATTTTTTTTCATTTATTTCACTAAAATATGACTAAAATGACTGGACTAATACGTCTGGTAATGCCACTGAGGGTGTTTATCTATCTATCTATCTATCTATCTATATATATATATATATATATATATATATATGTATATATGTATTATATATATATGTATATATATGTATATATATATGTATTATATATATATACATATATATATATATATATATATATATATATATATATTCTTACAACAAGTAAGAAAAAAAGAGTGGCAGAATATACAATGACAATTACAGATAGTGATAAAAGAATGGGTCCATAGAATTTGCAAAAGAAGCGGGAAAAGTAAGAGAAGACAATGGGTTGGTGAACTAAGAAAATTTGCGGATATAAACTAGCTTAGAAAGAGCATAAACAGACGGGAGTGGAAAGTCATGTCTGAGGTTTCTTGCTTTCTAGTGGATTACCAACGACTGAGGATATGAAATATGAGAGAGAGAGAGAGAGAGAGAGAGAGAGAGAGAGAGAGAGAGAGAGAGAGAGAGAGAGAGAGACTTGTTCTTTAATATAGCCTATATGGGAGATTATGGTATAAATTATATCATTACTAGATTAAGGAACGACAACAATAAACGAAATGTTAATCATACAAACGAATGCAAGCGCCAAACCTACGCTTCCTGGGTTCCAATTTACGTAACTCATCAAAATGAATGTGCGTAACTCTTCGTGCAATACAGAATGCAACCCGGAAAAGACTTGCGACAAAGTCTTAAATACAACTCATTACTTATATACATGAAACCCCCTGATACAAGACTAACTTACAACACTATACTATACTCACTTTTTAAGTCAGAGTAAATATAATTGTTAAAACACATAAGAGACAAGAACATTACTTCATATACACAGAAAAGACTTGCGACAAAGTCTTAAATACATCTCATCACTTGTATACAAGAAACCCCCTGATACAAGACTAACTTACAATACTATACTATACTCACGTTTTAAGTCAGAGTAAATATAATTATTAAAACACATAAGAGACTAGAACATTACTTCCATATACACCAAGTACTGTCAGTCAGATGGAGGTAATGTGACTCAAAGGTGTAAAATATTCTAATGGTTTTCTTTACCAGTCACGATCCTTTCACAACATGATAGAGCGGGTTATCACACAAGTTTAAAGGTTCAAAGATTTAAAGACCACTCATGAATGGCAGAGGCAAGGGAGAGTGACATTGCCCTGTCAAGCAAGACAATGCCCTAGAGCAGGGGTGGCCAACCGTTTGTTCCCATGCACCAATTTTTATCACTTCTAATTCTGATCTAAAATGCTTTGATCAAATGACTTGAAACTTGTATTATATATTTCTAAACTCTAAAACATATAGCATGGTATATTTTGAATAATTAGGAATAAAAATACAGGACATGGCATACCGTCCCCTTAAATTCTTTTCGTATTTTTTTCTAGAAATCGGTATTATTAGTATTATATTTTTATGAGCAGGCATATTTCTTTCTTTTATTATCTCTGGGGTATAGTGCGCCATTTGTACTCGTGCAATGAGCCACTGTTGGCGCATGCACCATAGGTTGGCCACCCCTGCCCTAGAGACTAACCATATATAGTGTACATATGACCAGCGCCCAAGCCCACTCTCCACCCATTCTATGATATAGGAGGACCAGGCAATGACTGGTGATAAATAGAAATTGCACTCTTATATATTAAAGAGATAAATTCCTAAATATTGAGAATTTTCGTAAATGTGATTATTCTTTTCTAATTTACTTACATAAAGTAATTCCATATTAACTGCGAATTTTCATTTCATTGTAGAACTAATTATTATTATTATTATTATTATTATTATTATTATTATTACTTGCTAAGCTACAACCCTAGCTGGGAAAGCAAAATGTTATAAGACCAGGGGCCCCAACAGGGAAAATTGCCCAGTGAGGAAAGAAAACAAGGAAAAATAATATATTTCAAGAACAGTAACATTAAAATAAATAATTCCTATTCAACTATAAAAACTAACAAAACAAAAGGGAGAAAAATTAGATAGAATAGTGTGCCCGAGTATACCCTCAAGCAAGAGAACTCTACCCCATGACAGTGGCAGACCATGGTGCAGAGGCTATGACACTAACCAAGACTAGAGAACAATGGTTTGATTTTGGAGTGTCCTTCTCCTAGAAGAGCTGCTTACCATAGTTAAAGTCTCTCTTCTACCCTAACCAAGAGGAAAGTAGCCACTGAACAATTACAGTGCCGTAGTTAACCCCTTGGGTGAAGAAAAATTGAAGTCTTTGTAATACGACTAAATTAGAATTTGGAATATTTACTGGAAGTTAAACACAGACTGCGATCCATTATGCAGAGTAGAAATCCTGGTACAAATTATTCTGAATGCCAATGCAAAAAACGTATCAACTCAGGAAGGAGATTAGCCGACAATGCGGCAAGGAGAGAGGCATATCAGTGCCACAATTGAGAGAGAGAGAGAGAGAGAGAGGAGAGAGAGAGAGAGAGAGAGAGAGAGAGAGAGAGAGAGAGAGAGAAATAAAATTGAATATGTACCTATGTATATATATTATAAAATCACTGCGTCTTAGAGAGAGAGAGAGAGAGAGAGAGAGAGAGAGAGAGAGAGAGAGAGAGAGAGAGAGAGAGAGAGAGAGAGAAATATTGATTATTACATACTTATGTGCGCATGTACTATAAACACAGAAGCACTACTTCGTAAGTGGTTTTAATTCTATATATGTATCCAAACAGAACATTAAAAAAAGATATTAATTAATTTCTCACATAATAGCTTAAAAACTAAAAAGTAGTAGACTAGACATGAAATTCCTTCTTATAGCACGGGCTTATCCTTTCAAACTAGCCAATAAATTCGGGTCTAAACCTTCGAAAACCTGGCTCAAATACGCTTAACACTACTACGTAAATTTCTATCTTTAACAAATAACCATGGCAATAATTTCCAGTAATTCCTGTATTTAAAGATGATCCAGAGTTGCCCGTTGCAGTTAACAAATTACGTGACATTGGGAATACAAATGGAATTAAGTCGAAAGGAAGATGGGTTAGGTCGTTAGGAAATAACTCAGGAAGGATTAGCGTTACTTCATGATCTACTTACTAATAAAATGAATTCCAGGCAAGTCATTTGCATAATGAAGTGCAGGGAAGTTATTTGCTTAATGAAGTGCAGATAAGTCATTTGCATAATGAAGTGCAGAAGTTATTTGCATAATGAAGTGCAGGGAAGTTCTTTGCATAATGAAGTCCAGGTAAGTCATTTGCATAATGAAGTGCAGGGAAGTTATTTGCTTAATGAAGTGCAGGTAAGTCATTTGCATAATGAAGTGCAGAAGTTATTTGCATAATGAAGTGCAGGGAAGTTCTTTGCATAATGAAGTCCAGGTAAGTCATTTGCATAATGAAGTGCAGAAGTTATTTGCATAATGAAGTGCAGGGAAGTTCTTTGCATAATGAAGTCCAGGTAAGTCATTTGCATAATGAAGTGCAGGGAAGTTATTTGCTTAACGAAGTGCAGGTAAGTCATTTGCATAATGAAGTGCAGAAGTTATTTGCATAATGAAGTGCAGGGAAGTTCTTTGCATAATGAAGTCCAGGTAAGTCATTTGCATAATGAAGTGCAGGGAAGTTATTTGCTTAATGAAGTGCAGGTAAGTCATTTGCATAATGAAGTGCAGAAGTTATTTGCATAATGAAGTGCAGGGAAGTTCTTTGCATAATGAAGTCCAGGTAAGTCATTTGCATAATGAAGTGCAGGGAAGTTATTTGCATAATGAAGTCCAGGTAAGTCATTTGCATAATGAAGTGCAGGGAAGTTCTTTGCATAATGAAGTCCAGGTAAGTCATTTGCATAATGAAGTGCAGGGAAGTTCTTTGCATAATGAAGTCCAGGTAAGTCATTTGCATAATGAAGTCCAGGGAAGTTATTTGCATAATGAAGTGCAGGTAAGTCATTTTCATGATGAAGTCCAGGTAAGTCCTTTGAACAGTGAAGTGCAGAAGTTCTTTGCATAATGAAGTCCAGGTAAGTCATTTGCATAATGAAGTCCAGGGAAGTTATTTGCATAATGAAGTGTAGGTAAGTCATTTTCATGATGAAGTCCAGGTAAGTCCTTTGAACAGTGAAGTGCAGAAGTTCTTTGCATAATGAAGTCCAGGTAAGTCATTTGCATAATGAAGTCCAGGGAAGTTATTTGCATAATGAAGTGCAGGTAAGTCATTTTCATGATGAAGTCCAGGTAAGTCCTTTGAACAGTGAAGTGCAGAAGTTCTTTGCATAATGAAGTCCAGGTAAGTCATTTGCATAATGAAGTGCAGGGAAGTTATTTGCATTATGAAGTGCAGGAAAGTCATTTGCATAATGAAGTGCAGGGAAGTCATTTGCATAATGAAGTGCAGGGAACTCATTTGCATAATGAAGTCCAGGTAAGTCATTTGCATAATGAAGTCCAGGTAAGTCATTTGCATAATGAAGTCCAGGTGAGTCATTTGAACAGTGAAGTCCATGTAAGTCATTTAGCACAAAATCCCAATAAATCATTTGCACTTTAAAGTCCATGTGCACTTTAAAGTCCATGTAAGTCATTTGTACATTCAAGTCCAGGTATGTCATTTTGCACAATGACATCCAACATCCAATGACGTCAGAACGCATTCACTGTTTCGCAATTCTTCTCAAAATAAATGAAGACAACAGAACTCTACTGAATACAATTCCATTAATATCATTCGACTCGGAAATTATTTTTCGTCGCCTTTCAGTCACAAAGAACCAGACACGTAACGTCCCTGACTGGTGAACGTCAGACTGGGGTTCGAACCCCGCTCAGACTCATTAGTTTCTTTTGTCGCTGCAACCTCAACCTCCTTGTGAGCTAAAGGATGGGGGGTTTGGGGGAGCCTATAAGTCTATCTGCTGAGTTATCAGCAGCCATTGCCTAGCCCTCCTTGGTCCTAGCTTGATTGGAGAGGGGGCTTGGGCACTGATCATATGGGCATTGTCCGGCTCAATAGGGCAATGTCACTGTGCCTTACCTCTGCCATTCATGAGCGGCCTTTAAACCTTTAAACACGGTCTTCCACTGTCTTAGGGTAGAGTTCTCTTGCTTGAGGGTACACACGGGCACATTATTCTATTCTGTTTCTCTTACTCTTATTTTAATAAAGTTTTTATATCTTATATAGGAAATGTCTATTTTAATGTTGTTACTCTTCTTAATATATTCTATTTTTCCTTTTTCCTTTCCTCACTGGGCTATTTTCCCTGTTGAGGCACCTGGGCTTATAGCATCTTTTTTGATTTTCCAACTAGGATTGTAGTTTAGCAAGTAATAATAATAATAATAATAATAATAATAATAATAATAATAATACACAAATGTTGAAATCTCCACTTCGCTTTTTTTCTATTAAATAAACATCAATTTTATATTACAACAAAGGAAAAATAAACAGTAAAATAAACCAATAAACCATCTTTTCTTATAGCTGTATACACTAATAAGACACTGCGTCAATAGGCGTCGGAGATGACAATGATGATGATCATCATGATTATTATGTATACACTAACACTGAAATCTCTACTCGACTTTCTTTTCAATTGAATAAACTTCAATTTAATTTACAAGAAAATAAAATTAACAGTACAAAAAATGTCTTATCTTTTATAATAATAAATACTGATTCTTCGAATATACATACATACATATACCAAGGCACTTCAACCAATTTTGGGAGGTAGCCGACATCAAACAAATGAAACAAAAAAGGGGACCTCTCCTCTCTACGTTCCTCCCAGCCTGACAAGGGACTCAACCGAGTTCGGCTGGTACTGCTAGGGTGCCACAGGCCACCCTCCCCCGTTATCCACCACAGATGAAGCTTCATAACGCTGAATCCCCTACTGCTGCTACCTCAGCGGTCATCCAAAGCACCGGAGGAAGCAGCAGGGCCTACCGGAACTGCGTCACAATCGCTCGCCATTCATTCCTATTTCTAGCACGCTCTCTTGCCTCGCTCACATCTATCCTCCTATCACCCAGAGCTTTCTTCACTCCATCCATCCACCCAAACCTTGGCCTTCGAATATAACGCAAAATACTCAAAATCCTACAGCGAAAATCTATACGTTAATATTTCTCTACCAGGTTATCTAGTAATTTTTCCTCTTCATTCGTGACGTGTATTGGATTGAAAAATCACAAGGAGCCAATTTAAACATCGGTATCAGAGTAAGGAAATATTATAGTACAACTAATACATTTTATGATGACTAGATTTACTATTTGTATTATTCTTATTATCACCATTACTTCGAGCTTTATGAATTAGGATAATACTAATTTTATTTCAGAACTCAGGCAGCATAACTATATTCCAATTACATACAAAATATAATTTACAAAAATTTAATCATCGCAAAAGGTTATCAAATCATTTGTTTCTTGAAATCCAAAATGTAAGATCAAAAAAAATTTTGAGTCAGTAGTAAAAATTCGAAACTTACATTTTAACGCTCTCTGAACCCTAATATATATATATATATATATATATATATATATATATATATATATATATATATATATATATATAAATATATATATATACATATAAATATATATATATATATACATATATATATATATATATATATATAAAATCATCAAGAAACTGACCACTTTGAATATTTTATTTTTGTTGTGAATCCGATGATATCAACGAGACTGGAGTTTGAAATTCAATTTTACACACAAACATACACACATTTATATATATATATATATATATATATATATATATATATATATATATATATATATATATATATATATACACAAGCCTGAATGGACATCCATATATAGACACCCATAATCATGTATGTATAAATGTATGTAAGTATGTACGTATGTATGTATGTAACGTTTCATTTCGGGGGAATAATTCCACCTTCTCTTGATAAACAAACGACAATTTGTAAAGTCTCGATAAGCTATCGTGGATCATGCCAAAATAATTTCTACTTCATGAAGAGTGTGAATCACTTTAACAAAATCAATGAAATGCACTAAGACAGTGTCGTAAATTTTGTATTTTGATAACCAATTCAAAGATATGTACCAATAAATTTCGTAAAATGGCGCTCAGACAAAGAAAACATATTGGAGTATCGAGCGCTTGGTCCGAGCTGAGGACAAAGACTCCTGAACCCCTGACCAATTATTACTAGACTTGGGATGGAATCGGGAGCCGATACTATTATTATTATTATTATTATTATTATTATTATTATTACTTTCCAAACTACAACCCTAGTTGAAAAAGCAGGATGCTATAAGCCTAGGGGCCCATGCTATAAGCCCAAATGGCCCCAAAATGGAAAATAGCCCAGTGAAGAAAGGCAACAAGGAAAGATAAAATATTTTATGAACAGTAACATTAAAATAAATATCTCCTATATAATGTTTAAACAAAATTAAACAAAACAAAGAGAAAGAGAAACAAGATAGAATAGTGTGCCCGAGTGTACCCTCAAGCAAGAAAAATGTATTAAATCTTCAGAGCAAATCTTGGTTGTGATTTTAACAACTGGGAATTTTACCGCAACAGAGACCAGGCCTATCGATGTGAAAGGGACATGAAAACAGCCTATTGAGTTCACACAAAAAGAAAGCCACGCAGATGACTCACACAGTCACCCTTTGGATCACAGGCGCCGATCATAATAAGGCGGGTGTAGCCACCCCCCCCCCCCCCCCCGCCCAACCCTTATGGCAAAAAAAGGGGGAGGGTTGAAAGCGTCACCCCCAAAACTTTCATCCACCCAACCCCTGTGTGCAAGGACCCCCCAATTCTTAGATGTGTACAATTTACGACACTGTTAACATCAATACCTATAGTCCATTTCTTTTAGCGATTCATATTTGCACCGACTCGCAACGGTGCCCTTTTAGCTTGGAAAAGTTTCCTGGTCGCTGATTGTTTAGAATTATCTTGTCCAACCAATCAACGATCAGGAAACTTTTGCGAGCTAAAAGGGCACCCCTGCGAGTCGGTGCAAATATGCCTCTCTACAAATAATTGACTATAGTATCGTTTGGTGGCTAAATATCTTCCAGAACTATTCCGTTATTGAATCTTAAAGGCCGCTCGTGAATGGCAAAGACAAGGGACAGTGACATTGTCCTATTAAGCAGGACAATGCCCAAGAGACTGACCATGTAGACATATGATCAGCGCCAAAGGTGTCCATAAAATATGCAATTTACAATTAGTGACACTTTTGAGTAATCACTCAATTTTTTATTAAGTATATTTTGAATATACAGTATATCAAATGTACGCTGGCATCACGAACTTCTGTTTCTGTACGCTGGCATCACGAATTCTGTTTGATTGACCATGTTGACATGTCAGTTCCAAGTCGTTTGGTGAGAAAACTGAGTTATTTTTTTTTTCATAACCCCTTCCCCCTTCCTCAACATATCTTGCTAATTATTGCTTTCCCAGAATTTAAATAACCAACTAATTACAGTGCAAGAAGATGAGAACTGCAGGATTGCATTATTTTGGAGTAAATGGAGAGCGTGGTGTTGTAAACAATTACCATACAGTGTTTTCACTGGACCCAAGCTCCCCCCCCCACCCCACCCCGTACTAACCCTTAGACAAATCCCCCATCGAATAGTGTTTTCTCACAGCACTGATAGTTGTTGAGTCATAATGGGTCGATAGTGGACTACGTTGTTTGCTTTACTATCAACTCAAATGATCAACATTTTCAATGAATATTTGTCTTATATATCGACTGTTTTGACTTCGCTACTATTTGATTATGTCATACTTTCCCTTATTTCTTTTCCTCACTGGGCTATTTTTCCCTGTGGGAGCCCTTGGGCTTATAGCATCTTGCTTTTCCACCTAGGTTTGTAGCTTAGCTAGTAATAATAATAATAATAATAATAATAATAGTAACAACAACAACAATAATAATAATAATAATAATAATAATAATAATAACAACAATAATAATAAAATAATAGTAATAATAATAATAATAAT
>NC_090748.1:2580799-2603299 GCF_036898095.1 Palaemon carinicauda
TGGAGCCCCTGGGCTTATAGCACATTGCTTTTCGAACTAGGTTTGTAACTTATTAAGTAATAATAATAATGATATACCAGACATGATTTCTCTATATCTTGTTGAAAATATATCAAACCAAATTGCAGTCGAATAATAAGAATTACATTTTACATAAATATATCAAAAGAATTGACCTTGTTTACGACTTCAAGAAATAGCAGCTGTATAAATATAGGATAACAGCCATTGGAGTGTGGAGTGGGGGGGGGGGGGCCTGTAATGGCAGCTTAACATGATATCTAACAATACTACTAAATGCAGTAAAACCGGTGATAATTTCCGCTAACGGCACGAGAACATCCGATGCCAGGGATAATAAAAGGGTACCAGAGGACTGGGTACCAGGGGACTAGGTACCAGAGGACTGGGTACCAGAGGACTGGGTATCAGAGTACTGGGTACCAGGGGACTAGGTACCAGGGGGGTACCAGAGGACTGGGTACCAGGGGACTAGGTACCAGAGGACTGGGTACCAGAGCACTGTGTACCAGGGGACTAGGTACCAGGGGCTGGGTACCAGAGCACTGGGTACCAGGGGACTAGGTACCAGGGGCTGGGTACCAGAGGACTGGGTACCAGAGGACTGGGTACCAGAGGACTAGGTACCAGGGAGTACCAGAGGACTGGGTACCAGAGCACTAGGTACCAGGGGACTAGGTAGCAGGGGACTAGGTAGCAGGGGACTGGGGACCAGGGGACTGGGTACCAGAGGACTGGGTACCAGGGGACTGGGTACCAGAGGACTGGGTACCAGAGGACTGGGTACCAGGGGACTAAGTACCAGAGGACTGGGTACCAGAGAACTGGGTACCAGAGGACTGGGTACCAGGGGACTAGTTACCAGAGTACTGGGTACCAGGGGACGGATACCCAATGCACTGGGCTCCCTACCCTGTACCAGGACCTTTGATGCACACGATTGGAAGGGACGATGTACAGAAAGCTTAGCAAGAAAACATATACTTCATGAATATAAAGTACTAGAGGGGCATTCAGAATATATATCTTATTAATATATAATACCAGATGGGCCATTGGAATATAAACTACAAGAGGGGCACTCCGAATACATATTTTATTCATATAAAATGCTAGATGGGCACTCGGAATATATAGTTTGTTCATATAGAATACTAGAGGGGCACTCAGAATATACCCATACAAAATACTACAGGGGCACTTAGAATATGTAATTTATCCATAAAAATTACTATAAGGGCACTTAGAATATATAATTTATCCATAAAAATTACTATAGGGGCACTTAGAATATATAATTTATCCATACAAAATACTATAGGGGCACTTAGAATATATAATTTATCCATACAAAATACTATAGGGGCACTTAGAATATATAATTTATCCATACAAAATACTATAGGGGCACTTAGAATATATAATTTATCCATACAAAATACTATAGGGGCACTTAGAATATATAATTTATGAATACAAAATACTAGAAGTTTTTATGTAATGTTGTTTACAAAGAAAAAATAAACTAATAATATATTTGCCATTTACTTAACATTGCAATTATGTTCAAAGTACTGCTGCGTACGTGTACTTTGATGTACTTTATCCAAATTATTACAGATTCACTTCAGGTGATACCCAAGATGACTACCAAGTTTGGTCAAAATCGGTACTGTAGTTATTGTGTAAAGTTGCTCACAAACAAACAATATTACACTGTTATAGCTTGCAATGTCATTGATTTTAAATTAATTAAATAAGCTAAGGTTAAAAATAATTTATTATAGTGTACCTTAAAGTAAAACTTCGAGATTAATACATTTCTAAAGAACACAAACTTGTAAAAAATTTATTCTTGTAAAACAAACAAGGATATAATTTCCAACCAATATTACATTGTTATAGCGTGCAATGAGATTACTAATTTAAACTTAATTAAATAAGCTAAGCTTACGAATAACTAATTACAGTGTACCTTAAAGCAAAACTTCGAGATTAATACATTTTTAAAGAAAACACCAACATGAAAAAAAAAAATCATTCTTGTTAAACAAATTTATCACTGTGCGTACATAGGAAGACAGATAAATGGAGACACAGCTGGCAGGAAGGAAAAAAAAAACTAATCCTTGTAATATTCAAATTGCCATTAAAACCAGTTAATAATTACCAAAAATTAACTCGCTAATTATGAAGTCGTCCGGGGAAGTTAAAGACCGTGCAATCATGAAACCTCCGGACAAAAAAACTTAGCGATTGACAGACCGTTTCGATCGCCAAGGGGAGAAAGAACCGCCGGGAAAAAAAAAAACTTAAACAGCTGAAAAAAGCCAGAAATGAGTGAACATTTATACCTGTAATAATACAGGGAAGGCTTCGGGAGATGCGGGGAGCGGGCCACCGTTATATAGGGGGGAAGAACACGTGGCAGGGAGATAGGGTCACTGTTACACGCGGCACGTGCGTCCATGAACTACCCTACAGCAGGTAAGCCATAGGCCCTTCCCCTAGTGAAAAAGCCAGAAATGAGTGAACATTTATACCTGTAATAATACAGGGAAGGCTTCGGGATATGCGGGGGGCGGGCCACCGTTATATAGGGGGGGGGAGAACGTGTGGCAGGGAGATAGGGTCACTGTTACACGCGGCACGCGCGTCCATGAACTACCCTACAGCAGGTAAGCCATAGGCCCTTCCCCTAGTGAAAAAGACAGAAATGAGTGAACATTTATACCTGTAATAATACAGGGAAGGCTTCGGGAGATGCGGGGAGCGGGCCACCGTTATATAGGGGAGGGGGGAAGAACACGTGGCAGGTCACTGTTACACTCGGCACGCGCGTCCATGAACTACCCTACAGCAGGTAAGCCATAGGCCCTTCCCCCTAGTGATACTATATATTGCCCTTATTTATATCTCCCTCCATCACCCGCTCCCCCCTCCCTCCCCCCATGCACTCTACCTCCATCCACTACTGCTTACGTCCATCTCATGCTATATTCGCTACCTAAGGTAAGGCTAATGTAGAACTCTTAGCCAAAGGCAACTGCATTTATCTTGAACAAGATTACAAATGCTGGGGAATTTCTAGACAGTGGTTGGGAACCATGGTGAAAAGTGGGGGGTTTGGTCTGCCCTGTCGGCGTTCTGATGAGCATCACTTCAGATGAAATCGGAACTGAAACCAGACACCTTTAGCCTTTATGCTTTCGATGCGTGGTCAACATCGCAGTTCTCATAAGGCCTGTCATAGTTTCCGGACCTATGTTCTTTCTGGTTTCCTCGAGTATATCCCAGACTCGCTGAAAACAAGAAATAAAGAAAAGTCACCCACGAATTCAACTGACAGGGAAGCGACAGACGTATCTCTTCAAATGTGATAGGTTGAAACGCAAAATAAAAAGAGAGAGAAGGAAAAGGAGAGGTGTTGTGGCTGGTGTTATAAGCTCAACTAAAAAGAGAAAGGAAAGCTGCTGTGGGTGGTGTTATAAGCTCACATAATAGGAGAAAGGAAAGGTGCTGTGGCTGATGTTATAAGCTCACCTGATAAGAGAAAGGAAAGGTGCTGTGGCTGGTGTTATAAGCTCACCTAATAAGAGAAAGGAAAGCTGCTGTGGCTGGTGTTATAAGCTCACCTAATAAGAGAAAAGAAAGGTGTTGTGGCTGATGTTATAAGCTCACCTAATAAGAGAAAGAACTTAGATGCCCACATAAACAATGTCAATAAAAACAGAGTTGTGGTCATGTGCTTCTCTGTGGCGAGGTAACAAGATACATCACCAATGCAAAAGTTGTGACATCCACCATCACCTGTCTCCGGATTCTATTTATAAAACAAATCTATGAAGTTTCCATTATCAACAACAACAAAATTAAATGAATAAGCAAGATCTTAATTAGATTAAATTAAGCACTAATGACAAACACACATTACTTTCCCTGATTGAACTTGGAACATTAACGCGATCCACACATTTCATTAAAAATCAATGACTAACATCATGTATGGAGGGAAAATTGCAACTTGAAAATCTATCCACCCGTATATACCCCTTTTTCCCTTCCCTCAATAATCCCGAGGCAAGCAATTACTACTTCCAGACCGAGTTAATTGCTGCGTATGAACATGCAATACGACGGAACTACCTTTCAACTCCTAATCAAGATTTATAACCCTCTATTTCATGGATTTTCGCATCATAACCATTCTGGCCACTCCACAGGAAATTTGTTGTGTTAGGATAAACATGAAAAAAAAAACAATGTACATATGTGTTATTATTATTATTATTATTATTATTATTATTATTAATTGCTAAGATACAGCCCTAGTTGGAAAAGCAGACTAGCCCAGTGAGGAAAGGAAACAAAGAAAAATAAAATATTCTAAGGACAGTAACATTAAAATAAATAATTTCTATATAAACTATAAATACTTTAACGAAACAAGAGGAAGAGAAATTAGATAGAATAGTGTGCCCGCAGAATGCTATAAGCCAGGGGCCCCAACAGGGAAAATAGCCCAGAGAGGAAAGGGAAAAAAAGAAAATTAAAATATTCTATGGACATTAACAACATTAAAATAAATAATTTCTATATAAACTATAAATACTTTAACAAAACAAGAGGAAGAGAAATTAGATAGAATAGTGTGCCCGAGTATACCCTCAAGCAAGAGAACTCTAACCCAAGGCAGTGGAAGACCATGGTACGTAGGCTATGGCACTACCCAAGACTAGAGAACAGTGGTTTGATGTTGGAGTGTCCTTCTCCTAGAAGCGGTGCACTACTTGTGTCATATGTGCAATGTGCAACTGCATTTGCACCGACTCGCAGGGGTGCCCTTTTAGCTCTGAAAAGTTTACTGCTAGCTGATATGTTGGACAAGATATTTCTAACCAATCAGCTAGCAGAAAGCTTTTCCGAGCTAAAAGGGCACCCCTGCGAGTCGGTGCAAATGCGCATCATCAAATAATATTAAGTATAGGTCTCCTCTTTCGAAAATATGTTTTGATTTTAACGAAGTGTAAAAAATTAAGAAAAATTTTAAAAATGTTTATGCAATAACGTTCAATTTAAATGTGATTCTAAAAGAATTTAATGAAGACGAAAGACTTACCACAGTATTAAGGATACTGAGGGTATGTTGAATATTTTTACTTTGATTGATTGATTGGTTTAAGGTTTTCTGGCATCCTGACGTCTAAGGTCATTGACGCCGATATCGTTCACTGTAAATTAAGAATAAAAAAATATTCAATTAAATTTTTACTTTGAATAAAGTAAGTTTATTTTCACCGTATTAAGGATACTGAGGGTATGTTAAATGGTTTTACCTTGGAATAAAGTTGTTTTTATTCAAGATTTTAAAAGAATTGTCTGAAAATGAATGCATAATCAGGCATACATAAACATGAAGAAGGCTTGTATTATTATCATTACAACCCTAGTAAGAAAAGCAGAATGCTATAAGCCCGAGGGCTCCAACATGAAAAATAGCACAGTGAGAAAAGGAAATAAGGAAACTATAGGAAAAGTAATTAAAATAAAATATTTTAAGGACAGTGACAACATTAAAATAATGTTTATATATATATATATATATATATATATATATATATATATATATATTAATACATGTATATACTGTATATATTTATATTTATATATAATATATATATATATATTATATATATATATATATATATATATATATTTATATATGTATATATATGCATTATGTATATAAATATATATAAATATATATAAATACATATAAATACATATAAATATATATACATATATATATATATATATATATATATATATATATAAATATAAATATATACAGTATATACATATATTAATATATATATATATATATATATATATAAACATATATATATATAAATATATATATAAAAATATATATATACATAAATATATATATATATAAATATATATATAAAAATATATATATATACATAAATATATATATATATATATATATATATATATATATATATATATATAAATACATATAAAATATATATACATATATATAAATATATATGTATATATACATATATGTATATATACATAAATATATATATAAAAATATATATACATAAATATATATATATATATATATATATATATATATATATATATATATATATATATATATATATTCTCTAGGGCATTGTCCTACTTGCTAGGGCAATGACACTATCCCTCGTCTCAGCCATTCATGAGCGGCCTTTAAACCTCTAAAACATGAATACCGTCATCAGAGGTCAAACCTTGTTTTCCGTTAGTTCATTGATAAAACGAAGCCATGGAACAAATTATCCCCCCCCCCCTTAAATCTACACGTGGGTTGAACGACATGCACGAACAAACCTTTTCACCAACAGCAGTAAATGAGGGTCCACGTAGCAGCATAATTGCTATGTGAATAATTATAATCATAATATTCATAGCGAGATCAATATTTTCATTGGCTGAGTCAAACAGGCCACACATTACTGAGCTAAAATATCCCACAGTGAGCAGATCGGTGTTTCAGTCAGCGAGTTACAGCAACGTTTCAATTGGTAATCACTATTATTATTATTATTATTATTATTATTATTATTATTAGCCAAGCTACAACCCTAGTTGGAAAAGCAAGATGCTATAAGCCAAAGGGCTCCAACAGGGAAAAATAGCTCAGTGAGGAAAGGAAATAAGGAAATAAATAAATGATGAGAATAAATTAACAATACATCATTCTAAAAAAAGTAACAACGTCAAAACATATATATTATATATAAACTATTAACAACGTCAAAAACAGATATGTCATATATAAACAATAAAAAGACTCATGTCAGCCTGGTCAACATAAAAACATTTGCTCCAACTTTGAACTTTTGAAGTTCTACTGATTCAACTACCCGACTAGGAAGATCATTCCACAACTTGGTCACAGCTGGAATAAAACTTCTAGAGTACTGTGTAGTATTGAGCCTCATGAATATTTACTATAAATCGTAGATTTTCATAGCAGTTTAAAGTCAGCTGTATTGCATTATACACTTATTAGTTATTACAGAATTATAATTAATAAAATAATCGAATCAATATTGTAAGGGATTATAACGTATTTATGAAACAAAAAACTGCTTTTCCAACTAGGGTTGTAGCTTAGCTATTAATAATAATAATAATAATAATAATAATAATAATAATAATAATAATAATACGGTTATTTTCCTTGTTGGAGCCATTGGGCTTATAGCATCTTGCTTTTCAAACTAAGGTTGTAGTTTAGCTAGTAATAATAATAGTAATAATAATAATAATAATAATAATAATAATAATAATAGGGTTATTTTCCCCGTTGGAGCCACTGGGCTTATAGCATCTTGCTTTTCCAACTAGGGTTGTAGCTCAGCTAATAATAATAATAATAATAATAATAATAATGATAATAATAATAATATTAATAATAATAGGGCTTTTTTCCCTGTTGGAGCCATTGGGCTTATAGCATCTTGCTTTTCAAACTAGGGTTGTAGCTTAGCTAATAATAATAATAATAATAATAATAATAATAATAATAATAATAATAATAATAATTCCCCACACGCTTTATCATCATTCTTGAACTTACAGTCCTTTTCAAGATGCCCATACCTTTGACAAGGACCCATACAGTCACTGTATGGGTTCTTCCTTTGACAATGGAAGGAGGTGAATCGCGTGGTACCGATTCCGTATAAGATCAACTTGCCCCATTGTTATAAAACTCTGTTTTCATTATCATGAAGAGCCTTTCGGATCACAGGATCACATTTCAACGTGTCGTGGGCAGTCCCGCCCGACGCAGTCCATTTTGAATTACTGACTTTTCTTCTCGAAATTCAGAGCCAATTTCTTCAAATAATGATTTCTAAGAATTAAAACATATGCTACATCATCTTTAATACTAATACAATGCATACATTTAATTTTGGTTTTAGTTTTTCAATATTCCTTGTCTCAGTATTAGCAACAATGTCTTTATTTTATTTACTGCCTCGATGACAAATCTTTCAGGTGAAGGTTAGGTCAGGTCAAGCAAAATCAGGTAAAATGTCAGTTCAGGTAAGGTAAGGTGAGGTGAAGATCAAGTGAAAAGGTCAAATCAGGCAAGGTCAGGTAAAAGGTCAGGTAAGGTCAGGTCAGGTCAGGTCTGGTAAGGTGAAGATCAAGTGAAGATCAGGCAAGGTAAGGTAGTCGGGTGAATGTTAGGTCAGGTACGGTGAAGGTCAGGTACGGTGAAGGTCAGGTAAGGTGCAGGTCAGATCAGGTAAGGTGAAGGTTAGGTGAAAATTTGGTAAAGATCAGGCAAGGTAAGGTGGTCGGATGAATGTTAGGTCAGGTAAGGTGAAGGTCAGATCAGGTGGAAATCAGGTAAAGAAGGTGAGCTTGGACAATTCCTAGTTTATGGCAATATGAGGGAAGTCATGCGAGACTGAGCACACACTTTTACAAGCTTGTGCCTTAACGGTCATTTTCGGCTATCCAAGACCCTGACTTGATTGGATTTAATCACCGGGGGTCGTCAGCGGTTAATGAAAACGAGAAGTAATCTCGGAGATTTTCCAGCTCGCAAAGGAACATTTTTAAGAGCTAAAGTATTGCCTCGTGTTTATGGGGAATAGTTAGATCTATCGAAGTCATAAAAAACGGCCTCATTTTTTTTTTCTTTTTTGTTCATCATACAATGAGTGACGATACGCACAAGCGCGCGCAAATAGAAAAACAAATCACTTAAGCATGAAAACATATGAGCAGGTCATTTCAATTTCGTAATTAACCCTAAATCATAATTTCAAGCCAGCTCAGTACTAGGATAAAAATTAAATAGTAATAAAAACAATTACATTTATTATTATTATTATTATTATTATTATTATTATTATTATTATTATTATTATTATTATCATTTTTAGCTAATCAACAAGCCCAGTAGGAAAAGCAGGATGCTATAAGCCCAAGGGCTCCAACAGGAAAATATCCTAGTGAGAAAGGAAACAAAGAAGTAAATAAAATACAAAAATAAAAGAAAAGTAATGGACAATCAAAATAAAATCTTCTAAGAACAGCAACATTAAATTGTATCTTTTACATATAAACTATAAAAGCTTGAAAAAATAAGAGGAAGCGAAACAAGATAGAATACTGTGCCAGAGTGTAACCTCAAGCAAGAGAACTCTAACCCAAGACAGTGAAAGACAATGGTACAAAGTACTCTCACATTTTCTTCAATCAAATTTCATATGCCAGAAAACAGAAATACTAAAAACATGAATAATACTGTACATTTCCAACTTACAAATATTCGCCAGACTGGGGTTCGAGTCCCGGTCAAACTCGTTAGTTCATTTGTTTACTACAAACTCACCATTCTTGTGAACCGGGTGTTTGGGGGAGCCTATAGGTCTGTCTGGTGAGTCATCAGCAGCCAAAGCCTGGCCCTCCCTGGTCATAGCTTTGGTGGAGAGTGGGGCTTGGGCACTGATCATACGTATATGAGGTCACTCTCTAGGGCATTGCCCTGCTTGATAGGGCAATGTCACTGTCTCTTGCCTCTGCCATTCATGAGTGACCTTTAACCCTTTAAACCTTTAATGTGTAGCGTGTGAAATGACTTCAGCCGTTGACGTCAGACTGCAAACCCACATCAATTCCAGCATACATCAAAGTACATTCTTCTTCCACCTTCATGAATCAGCTCAAGCACAGACAAATGGAAATGTCATATACTCATGAGCTTCATAAAAGGCTTCTCTATTACTCACGTCATATTATGGATGATAAATATATATAAATTTCAGTCATTAATTATTAGGAGTCTAAAAATTATATATATACTTTTTAGACTAAATTTAGAAGGAAATGGGAACGATTTATTTTGAGCTTAGGGCAATTTTACATGAAATGATATAATGAAAATTGTTCTATTTTAAAATAGGTTTAAAATGGCTGTGATATTTTCTGTGACGGGAAAATAAGACAATGCGAGAATCACGCAAGGAACGGCAGGAGAAAAAAAAAAAAAAAAAAAAAAAAAAAAAAAAAAAAAAAAAAAAAAAAAGGGAAATGAAAAAAGTTTGATACCTTTTTCTTGGTAATGTGGATACAATTCTAAACCCATATCTAGAAAGAAATTTTCTGTGGGGGGGGGGGGTAAAGAGAAGTATTTCATAGAATTAAAATGAAAAAGTCTATTAAATGAATGTTGAGGTCATTGCGTAATCTAACAACCATTTATTTTCTAAAAAGGTATTCCCCGTCAAAATAATTCTTCAAGACTAATTTTTTAATGAATGGTAAGGCTCAAGGTTGATACATGTGAGCACGCACGCACGCACACACGTGCACACAAAAAATACAATTGAATTTGTGGATCAAAGTTTTTATTGTTTATGTAGGAAACATTTATTTTAATGTTACTGTTTTCAAAATATTTAATTTTCCTTGTTTCCTTTCCTCACTGGGCTATTTTCCCTGTTGGGGCCCCTGGGCTTATAGCATCCTGCTTTTCCAACTAGGGTTGTGGCTTAGCAATTAATAATAATAATAATAATAATAATAATAATAATAATAATAATGCACTTTTTAAATCAAGATAAATCTCAAAAAGTGTTGAATTATAAAGTATTTCTTATTGATTAGATAATATAGGCCCTAATTCACAGCCACCTAATACTAAAGAAAGATGATAAAAAGGAGAAGTGACATGGAAACCGATAAAAAAGGGATAATGAGTAACAGAAGCCAGGATGAAATGGAGTCCCTACAAAAAAAAAAAAAAAAAAAAAAAAAAAAAAAAAAAAAAAAAAAAAAAAAAAAACATAAAATAAAATACGCAAAGGTTTAAAGGTCGCTCATGAGTGGCAGAGGCAAGGGACAGTGACATTGCCCTAGCAATCAGGACAATGCCATAGAGACTGACCATATATTATATGATCAGCGCCCATGCCTCCTCTCCACTCAAGCTAGGACCAGGGAGGGCCAGGCAGTGGCTGCTGATGACTCAGCAGATAAACCTATAGGCTCCCCCAAACCGCCCAACCTTAGCTCACAAGGATGGTAAGGTTGCAGACACTGATGGCACTAACGAGTCTGAGCGGGACTCGAACCCCCGTCTGGCAAACACCAGGCAGAGACGTTACCAATCAGGCCACTATCTTTTAACCTGCAAATTCCTGGAAGGTTAGCGACCTGCATCGATGGGTAAAACACGACCTTCAGACGCAAAGCCTTTGTAAAACAAAGGAGCCCTAAGCGCATAAGCTCCTGATAACTGTGCTCCAAATACTGAAGAAGATTCCCTTCTTTAAGCCATGTGAATTCCACACAACAGCAAAAAAAAATAAATAAAAAAAAATGAGGAATTTTAAGAATTCATGGATTAACTGCTGTTTGCTGATAATAGTTTCTGAGCCTCGTTGAAAGACTCGGAATCAAGTGTGACCGAGTCTATATATATGTATATATATACATATTAATATATATGTGTATATATATATATATATATATATATATATATATACATATATATATATATATAATTTATATATATATATATATATATATATATATATATATATATATATATATATAAATTCATATACACATTCACATACGTATATGCTGCATGTATGTATGTATATATGCGCATATATGCACACAGACATACAGTATATGTGTATATATACACACATACATATATATACATATATATACACACACACAAATGTTTTCTATGAAACTCAGCTAGCATAGCAATCATCAGCACTAACTACAACATTTGGAACATTCCCTATCCGAGTGCAACCAGTAATGCCTTCTAAAGATAGTAACAGAACATAAAACTCCCGACTACAACACGTCATGAATTCCAGAGTTAGGCCGGGAGCACACTAGCGACTCTGTGGCGCCACAAAGCCACAGCATCGTGTGGCGGGGATGTGGTCTCCCATAGGTTTCCATTGTTTTCAAGTTTTGCCGCGCAAACTAGCGACTGTGGCAAGCGACTGTGGCTCTCTGTCGCTCATCCCCGCCACAGGCGTGGCCTGGCTTTGAAAACAATGGAAACCTATGGGAGACCTCATCCCCGCCACACGATACTGTGGCTTTGTGGCGCCACAGAGTCGCTAGTGTGCTCCCGGCCTTAACGTGAAAATTTGAATGTAACTTCGTGAAAATTAAACTGTTTATAAAGACAAAATCAATATATTATGGAATGATCTTCCTATTCGGGTAGTGGAATCAGTAGAACTTCAACAGTTCAAACTTGCAGCAAATGTTTTTATGTTGAACAGGCTGACATGAGTCTTTTTATAGTTATAGAAGAATTATCTGTTTTGATGTTAATATTTTTTTTTAATATTTTATTTCAATTTTTCATTACTTTTTATATCATTTATTTATTTCCTTGTTTCCTTTCCTCACTGGGCTATTTTTCCCTGTTGGAGCCCATGGGCTTATAGCATCTTGCTTTTCCAACTAGGGTTAAAGCTTGCCTAATAATAATAATAATAATAATAATAATAATAATAATAATAATAATAATAATTGCTGTTGACAACAATTTTACAAACTCCTAAGAAACAATTTCATTTTCTGTGAAAAACAAAATGACCTACAAGTGAGAAAATATTTACAACAATTACTAAACAGTAATTGAATGATAGGTGAAAGTCTTTCAATGTAGAGATCATAGTACTTAAAGATGAGGACTAAGAACAGAATTCAGCTGAACTTTTAATCATTTTAGAATAATAACAATTACAGTCCTGATTAAAGCATTGTTTCATAACTTTAAACACTTTGAAGAATATCAAGACATGGAAATAGTCAGGGATAAGAAATACACAGTTATTATTATTATCATTACTTGCTAAGCTACAACCCTAGCTGGAAAAGCAGAATGCTATAAGCCCAGAGGCTCCATCAGGGAAAATAGCCCAGTGAGGAAAGGAAAAAAGGAAAAATTAAATATTCTAAGAAGAGTAACATTAAAATAAATATCTCCTATATAAACTATATAAACTTAACAAAACAAGAGGAAGAGAAATTAGGTAGAATAGTGTGCCCGAGTGTACCCTCAAGCATGAGAACTCTAACCCAAGACAGTGGAAGGCCATGGTACAGAGGCTATGGCACTACCCAAGAGAGTGGAAGGCCATGGTACAGAGGCTATGGCACTACCCAAGACAAGAGAACAATGGTTTGATTTTGGCGTGTCCTTCTCCTAGAAGAGCTGCTTACCATAGCTAAAGTCTCTAAATTAAAGACAGAAAATTAAAGACAGATGGACTATATAACACAGTATTTAAAACAAAAACCAATTGCAAGAACAACCACTATAAAAAGAGACAGAAAGTTAAAGACAGATGGACTTTATTACACAGTATTTAAAACAAAAGCCAATTGCAAGAACAACCACTGTAAAAAAAGACAGAAAGTTAAAGACAGATGGACTTTATAACACAGTATTTAAAACAAAAACCAATTGCAAGAACAACCACTATAAAAAAAAGGCAGAAAATTAAAGACAATTGGACTTTATACCACAGTATTTAAAACAAAAGCCAATTGCACGAAAAAAGACAGAGAGACAAACTCTTGCATTCAAAAGTGCCAGCGTGAATCAACACTTTTCAAATGAATAGTTGTTAAAAGGAATTACTATTTATCTTTCAAAAAGACTCGAGTAAAAATCCATGTATTATTATTCAAATTAGTTGGGTATGAAAACCATACACAACTGAGAGTATTAAATAACACGCTAAGCTTCACAGGGAGGTTTTAAACAACACAAAATGAAGACCAAAGCCTTTTTCAAATCTTTCTCCTTATATCCAGACAAAGTGCTTCACTTAACATCACAATCAATACCAGTGACGTCATCGCTCCAAAATTCATGGGCTTTTGCCATCTGTTACCCAGCACTTCTTGGCTCCCTCCCGTTATAAAAAATGGGAGGAGGAGGGAGGAGGGAGGAGGGGGGAGGAGGAGGAGGAGAGGTAGGGGAATAGCGATCAATATTACAATATTTCTTTGTCCAAATATTGTAATGCTCTGGAAACGGCCAGTCTTTTGATTGTACTTTTAAAGGCTCTAAAAAAAACCAAGGCAAGACATTATTATTATTATCATTATTATCATCATCATTATTATTATTATAATTATTATTATTATTATTATTATTATTATAATTATTACTTGCTAAGCTACAACCATAGTTGGAGAAGCAGAATGTTATAAGCTCGAGGACTCCAACAGGGAAAACAGCCCAGTGAGGAAAGGAAATAAGAAAACTACAAGAAAAGTATTTAACAATCAATACAAAATATTTTAAGAACAGTAACAAAATTAAAATAAATATTTCATATATGAAAAATAAAAATTCAATAAAAAAAAAACAAGAGGAAGAGAAATTAGATAGAATAACGTGCCCGAGTGTACCCTCAAGCAAGAGAACTCTACCCCAAGACAGTGAAAGACCATGGTAAGATTGTAAATGTGTATTTCATAATGATAATAATAAAAAAAAATGTTTTGATTGAGTATCCAAGCAATTCCAAACCTCTTTCCCCCGTCTCACATTCCTCATGGAATATTCCAAATGCTACGGAACGGACAACACTCTTGGCCAGACGTGATTCCCACTCACCTCAATAGGAATCAATAAATTCCATAATCACCACCCAGCCGTATGTAAGCGTACGTGTAGAGGTAGTCTGGTTATTATATCAATAATCTAGAAGTTTTATTCCAGCTGTGACCAAGTTGTGGAATGATCTTCCTAATCGGGTAGTTGAATCGGTGGAACTGCTAAGTTCAAACTTGCAGCAAATGCTTTTATAGTTTATATATGAAAGATCTGTTTTGATATTGTTACTCTTCATGCATATTTTATTATAACTGTTCATTACTTCTCATGTAGTTTATTTATTTCATTATTTTCTTTCCTCGTTCGGCTATTTTCTCCTGTTGGAGCCCTTGGGCTTATAGCATCCTGCTTTATCAACTAGGACTGTAGCTCAGATAGAAATAATAATAATAATAATACATCAGTATTCTAGAAGTTTAATTCCAGCTGTGACCAAGTTGTGGAATGATCTTCCTAATCGGGTAGTTGAATCGGTAGTTTATTTATGAAATATCTGATTTAATGTTGTTATTGTTCTTAAATATTTTATTATAACTGTTCTATTTCCTTATTCCATTTCCTCTCTGGGCTATCTTTCCTTGTTGGACCCCTTGGGCTTATAGCATCTTGCTTTTCCTACTAGGGTTGTAGGTTAGCTAGAAATACCAATAATAATAATAATAATAATAATAATAAGAAGAAGAAGAAGAAGAAGAAGAAGAAGGAGTAAATCCTACAGCTTTTGTTTTATGAAAAAAGTTTAAAAGTTATTTTCTAAAAATTTGCCGGCCCCCCCCCCCTTTTTTTTTCCAAAGGCAAAATAATTAATTCAAGATGGAGTCACTGCTACTATTAGCAAGAAATCGTTAGTCATTCGTGTTCCAAGATTCCAATGTGGTGACAAACGTGAAGCTAAATATCCACTTATTCGCCTTAAGATTCGTGTTAGTGAAGGCGGACACAATATTCTATCAATGCCATTCTCTCGGTGATGACTCACAGACGTGTGATCGTAAACACAAGTAAAAGTATCACCATTGCACATCATGGGATAAAACGTGTTTAAAGGTCACTCGTGAATGGAAGAGGCAAGGGGCAGTGACCTTGCCCTGGTTAGCAGGGCAATGCCCAAGAGACTGACCATATATGTTTAGCGCCCAAGACCCCAATCAAACAAAGCTAGGACCAGGTTCATTTTCCCTTTGCCTACACATACACCGAATAGTCTGGCCTATTCTTTACATATTCTCCTCTGTCCTCATTCACCTGACAAGATTGAGATTACCAAACAATTCTTCTATCAAGGGGTTAACCACTGCTGTGTAATTGTTCAGTGGCCACTATCTCCTTGGTAAGGGTAGAAGAGACTCTTTAGCTATGGTAAGCAGCTCTTCTAGGAGGACACTCCAAAATCAAGCCACTGTTCTCTGGTCTTGGGTAGTGCCATAGCCTCTGTACCATGGTCTTCCACTGTCTTGGGGTAGAGTTCTCTTGCTTAAGGGTATACTCGGACACGCTATTCTATCTTATTTCTCTTCCTCTTGTTTATTTTGATGTTGTTGTTGATCTTAAAATATAATTGTTAATTGCTTCACTTATAATTTCCTTTTTTTCCTTTCCTCACTGGGCTATTTTCCCTGTTGGAGCCCTCGGCCTTATTGCATCATTCTTTTCCAATCAGGGTTGTAGCTTAGCAAGTAATAATAATAATAATAATAATAATGTAAGTTAAAAATCGATAAGAACTTTTCTGCTCCTTTTTACCTTAGATTACCTTAAAACTTTTCCAATTTCCTTAAATTTGAAGCTAGTAAAACCAAAATTACCTTAGAATTACCTTTAAAAATCCCTTGAAACCATGCAAATCACCTCAAAACTAAGGTAATTACCTTAAAAGTTTAAACCTTCCTGAAATTTTTCCAATTTCCTTAAATTTGAAGCTAGTTAAACCAAAATTCCCTTAGAATTACCTTAAAAAATTCCCTTGAAACCATGCAAATTACCTCAAAACTAAGGTAATTACCTTAAAAGTTTAAACCTTTCCTGCTGTCTGACCGAAAATTACCTTAAAAATTCCCTTGAAGTCATGCAAATTACCCTCAAACTAAGGTAATTACCTTAAAAGTTAAAACCTTCCTGCTGTCTGAGAAACGCATGGCCTTTACGACGCAATTAAAGGATCGTCAAGTAAATGAAAAATTTGGATTCTTACGAAAGGGTATTTTGGGATTTCTTCTCTCCATGTAAAGGTTTCCTGTAAAGAGAAAATCCTTTTCCCTTTCTAGGTAAAATAGCCCCCTGGCAATGTCGCTACCCGCAAAATTATATTAGATCATGGTACACTTGGTTTCATTAATTCAGGTACACTGATGTCTCCTTAGCTTTCTGTGTGTACCCAGATTGATGGCGCCAACTGCACCACTTACAACAACAACAATAATAATAATAATAATAATAATAATAATAAATAATAATAATTAATAATTAATAATGAATATTAAATAATAATAATAATAATAATAATAATATTACTATTATTATTATTATTATTATTACAATCTAGGCTACAACCCTAGTTGAAAAAAGCAAGATGCTATAAGCGCAAGGGCTCCAGCAGGGAAAAATAGCCCAGTGAGGAAAGGAAACAAGGAGATAAATATACTATAAGAGAAGTAATGAACAATCAAAATAAAATATTTTAAGGACAGTAACATCAAAATAGATAATTAGCTTCAATTTCTGTAAAAAAAAAATGCTCAACGTTAATTTTATCGATATTAAATTGGTTTCATCTTGTTCTATTTTAACTTCCCGCTTCCATGCGCCCCTGATTATAGTTTTAGAACTCGGTGCGATAGTCGCGCGAGTGTGGTGCGATAGTCGCGCGAGTGTCGTGCGATGGTCGTGCAAGTGTCGTGCGATGGTCGTGCAAGTGTCGTGCGAGTGTCGTGCGACAGTCGTGCGCAAGTTGTGCGGGAGTCGTGCCTCGTGTTGGCATTTGTCGTGTTTATATGTAGCTATAACAATGCTATATGTTTTCCAGAGACTGTTCTGATGTGCACACGAAAGCAGTTTCCCCTTATGCACAAGACTACGACTACACATATTAAACAACTTGACGATGAACACTTTCAAAATCAAATAATTATTCTCTAGTCTTGGGTAGTGCCATAACCTCTGTACCATGGTCTCCAACTGTCTTGGGTTACAGTTCTCCTGCTTGAGGGTACACTTGAGCACGCTATTCTATCAGTTCTTTTCCTCTTGTTTTGTCGAAGTTTTTATAGTATATATATGAAATATTTACTTCAATGTTGTTACTGTTCTTGAAATATTTAATTTTAATTGTTAATTACTTCTCTTGTATTTTCCTTATTTCCTTACCTCACTGCGCTATTTTCCACTGTTGGAGCCCTTGGGCTTATAGCATTCAGCTTTTCCTACTAGGATTGCAGCCTAGCAAATAATAATAATAATAATAATAATAATAATAACAACCCGAGGGCGAGAGGCAGACTTCTCTTGTATTTTCCTTATTTCCTTTCCTCACTGGGCCATTTTCCACTGTTGGAGCCCTTGGGCTTATAGCATTTTGCTTTCCCAACTAGAGGTGTAGCTTAGCAAATATAATAATAATAATAATAATAATAATAACCCCTGGGTAAAGGCATCCTCGCCTGAAAATAGCTTATCACGTGTACTCAATTTATTCATTTCATTCATAACGAGATGAATTCTCTCAGGAAAAAATCCCGCTACATATCGACCGCATAATAAATTATATAAAGAAAGTTATAGTTTGAACTGATATATTGTTATGAAGCTAAAGATTTCTTAAAAACGATTAGTAGATAGTACCTTGTTGCATCTTCATAATTCATGAAGAGTTACCACTACTTACCAGTCAATAGTAGACATGCAATAAAGGAGTTAGTTTGCCCGAATATAATGTGCGTAAATATATATATATATATATATATATATATATATATATATATATATATATATATATATATATATATATATATAAATATATATTATAATTATATATATATATATTATAAATATATATTATATTTATATATATATATGTATAAATATATATATATATATATATATATTATATATTTATATATATATATATGTATAAATATATATATTATATATATATATATATATTATAAAATATATATATATATATATATTAAATATATATATATATATATATATAATATATATATAGTATAAATATATATATAGTATATATATATTTATATATTTATATATATATATATATATATATATATATATATATATATATATATATATATATATATAAAATATGTCGTTAAATCTTGAATTAAAATTGAACCTTCAATATAACTATTAAAAAAATGTTAAAATTCGCGCCCAACACCAATGCATCAATATTAATCTAAAACTTCAATATGAGATTAAGTATACATATAAACACGATATAACGCCCATCGAAGAATCCTCATACTCCAAAATCATACATCCAGATGTATTACAATCCCATGATGAGAATTACATGTATAATATTCACACGTAAATAAATGAAGTCTGGAGTAATAATGGAGTTTTTATCACCTGCATTAACATGCATGTTTATATTCCTGGACATTTTCCAGATTAGATTTATCACCGTCAAAATATATAAACACTATATCATGCAAATGAAACAATGCAGTAATCCAAACGTATGACTCTAATTGCAATCAATTACTGTCTCGCGACGCACGTCATGATTGCAAATCGGATTTCCAACTACACTGATGACGTATAGCTTAGAAAGTAATTATTATAATACAGGATTTATCCCTGTATCGTAATATCTTATACGTTTAAATTCACTAGCATTTTACAACGTTACCAAGCTGGAGCGGATTGACTTGAAAGTTTTATTCTGATGGTGAGTTATGTACCATTTATGAATGATGATGATGATGATGATGAGGAGGAGGAGGAAGAGGAGGAAGATTATGATAATGATGAGCAGAAGGATGATAATGATAATAATCATAAATATTTTTCAGCATTTCTCCATTGGATTTTTCATAAACTTTTCACCCTTACAGGAGACAGATCCGATATGAGGAATTCCAGTGAAGACTTTCTCTCTCTCTCTCTCTCTCTCTCTCTCTCTCTCTCTCTCTCTCTCTCTCTCTCTCTCTCTCTCTCTCTCTCTCTCTCTTACACACACACACACACAATTAGCTGTTATTTTTTTTCTCTCTCTCACACAAAATTAGCTGTTATTTTTTTTTCTCTCTCACACACACACAATTAGCTGTTGTCTCTCTCTCTTTCTTTCTTTCTCTATCTCTCTCTCTCTCTCTCTCTCTCTCTCTCTCTCTCTCTCCACACACACACACACACAAATAGCCTCGAAAGGGAAAAAAAAGAGGCATTAACGGTAGTTACATAATCGATTTCTGCTCACTTGTCACATGGATCCATTCCTCTGTTACACATTTGTAGTCTGACGCGGGTAACTTGACTATGGGTGGTTGTATGGGTGCCTTTTAAACCCATAGAGAGAGAGAGAGAGAGAGAGAGAGAGAGAGAGAGAGAGAGAGAGAGAGAGAGAGAGAGAGAGAGAGAGAGAGAGAGTAATAACCGCTAATTTGAAAATAGGCTAATAAAGAGAGAGAGAGAGAGAGAGAGAGAGAGAGAGAGAGAGAGAGAGAGAGAGAGAGAGAGAGAGAGAGAGAGAGACTGATATATCTTATTGGGCCACTACATAAATTCATTATCATGGAACATAACATAGAAATACTGTTGGCTCGGTCTGATGAGAGAGAGAGAGAGAGAGAGAGAGAGAGAGAGAGAGAGAGAGAGAGAGAAAGATTCACTCTCTCTAATTTCGTAAACTACATAGAAAAATATGTGCATAAAAAATACAAAAACAAACTATTCGCCATACAAAATCAGCAACAAAATCTCAAAAACGAACAACGACGAACAATGATGACGATGACGTCATATCAATTGCATCGCGACAGGAGACGTGAGATCTGAGGAAATCGTATCGCGGCTGACAAGGGGTGTTTTAAATGTGCATGTCACGTGACCACAAAGGGGGGGGAAAGCCAAAAAGACTTGGCGACAGGAAGGGACACACACACACACACACAACTGCCAAAGGGATCGAAATTAGGGTGACGAAGAAACTCGGGAAAGAGAAACACAGTGATAACAGCAATTTTGAGAGAGAGAGAGAGAGAGAGAGAGAGAGAGAGAGAGAGAGAGAGAGAGAGAGAGTTTTAATAATGAATTAGAGTATAGGCTAATAAATAAATTGAGAGAGAGAGAGAGAGAGAGAGAGAGAGAGAGAGAGAGAGAGAGAGAGAGAGAGAGAGAGAGAGAGTAGAATAACGGTGATTTTGAGAATAGGCTAATAAATAACTTGAGAGAAGAAAAGGGCCTCGGTTAGACTTCACCAGTAGTCTCTATATTGAGCTTTTAAATCAATACTTCTCCATTCATCATCTACTTCACGCTTCATAATCCTCAGCCATGTAGGCCTGGGTCTTCCAACTCTTCTAGTGCCTTGTGGAGCTCAGCTGAACGTTTGGTGAATTAATCTCTCTTGGGGAGTGCAAAGAGCATGGCCCAAACCATCTCCATCTACCCTTCATTATTATCTCACCCACAGTGCCATAGCCTCTGTACCATGGTCTTCCACTGTCTTGGGTTAGAGTTCTCTTGCTTGAGGGTAAACTCAGCTTATGTTATCTGACTTCTCTTCCTTTTGTTTTGTTAAAGTTTTTATAGTTCATATAGGAAATATTTATATTAATGTTTGTAACTGCTCTTAAAATATTTTATTTTTCCTTGTTTCCTTTCCTCACTGGGCTATTTTCCCTGTTGGGGCCCCTGGGCTTATAGCATCTTGCTTTTCCAACTAGGGTTGTAGCTTAGCAGGTAATAATAATAATAATAATAATAATAATAATATGGCACTTGGGTAATCTCTCTTACAGTTTCATTTCTAATCCTGTCCGGCCATTTAGCTCCCAATATCCTTCTGAGGGCCTTGTTCTCAAATCTACTATTGGAGATTGTTTCATTGTCATACCATGACTCATCTATATAGTAACAACGACCTCACTAAACTGATATATAGTCTGATTTTTATATGTAATTTCAGACGATATAGAGATTAAAACTTATACAATTTTCTCAGTGAGATCCAAGACCAAAAACCTATCGGCCATGAAAAATTGTCACTAAGAATGCATTGCTAATAAACATTTTCATTTCCTTTACATCAAACAGATCTCATAACCATATTTTTACATAAGCTTCTATGCACTATTCATATTTTGCAATAATCCATAGCAATAAAAAAAGTGCGCAACACTCAATTATAAGTTGCAAGCAATTGCAACGCTTGATAAACTTCCTCCCTCATCACTTCAAGCGTGACGTGAGCGCAATGCTTCACGCTGCTTGGGGACATTAACACTCATTTTTTTCCTACGGTTCTTAAACAACTGAACTGGTTGGTTTTTATATCTATTATAATATTATAATATAATATATTATAATATTATCAAACTGGTTTTCATAACTATTTGTTATATTAGATAACTATCAAACTGGTTTTCATAACTATTTGTTATATTAGAAAACTATCAAACTGGTTTTCATGACTATTTATTATATTAGACAACTATCAAACTGATTTTCATGACTATTTATTATATTAGATAACTGTCAAACTGGTTTTCTTGACTATTTGCTATATTAGACACCTA
>NC_090748.1:2608299-2610799 GCF_036898095.1 Palaemon carinicauda
TCATTATCACCAATCAGTAGCCAACCATCAAGAAACATCAATCACTCCAAACTCAAATCACAACTCATTCAGGATAAGCCTATGTGAACGGCCTGGTTGAATCAACAGAGTCAATTTGCAAATGAAGATAAATTTTGGAATTAAAAACACTACGGAATCAACGTCCAGCATATGATTAAAAAGAAAAAAAAATGGATATGAAAAAATATCCAAATACTAGACACATTATTATTATTAAAATTATTATTATTATTATTACTAGCCAAGCTACAACCCTAGTTGGAAAAGCAAGATGCTATAAGCCCATGGGCTCCAATAGGGAAAAATAGCCCAGTGAGGAAAGGAAATAATGAAATAAATAAATGGTGAGAACAAATTAACAATAAATCATTCTAAAAAAAGCAACAACGTCAAAAACAGATATGTCATATATAAACTAAAAAAACTCATGTCCGCCTGGTCAACAAAAAAGCATTTGCTCCAACTTTGAACTTTTGAAGTTCTACTGATTCAACCACCCGATTAGGAAGATCATTCCACAACTTGGTAACAGCTGGAATAAAGCTTTTTGAATACTGTGTAGTATCGAGCCTCATGATGGAGAAGGCCTGGCTATTAGAATTATAATTTTGTTCTACAACGGGTACTTTTTTCCTTTGCCAAATCGAAGATTTCGCGAAGGGTATGTTCTCAAAGCCGTCTATTTCGTCTGTTTGTTAGTTAGTTAGTTAGTTAGTTAGTTAGTTAGTTAGTTAGTTAGTTTGTTTGTTTGTTTGTGAGCAACTTTACACAAAAACTACTGTACCGATTTTGACCAAACTTGGTTGTCATGTTGTGTATTACCCAATGATGAATATATAACATTTTGGATACATTACATCAAATCAAAAGTACGCAGCAGTACTTTGAGAATGATCGCAATGTTAGGTAAATGGCAAATATATTGTAAGTTTATTTTTGGTTTGTGAACAACATTATGCAAAAACTACTGACCCAATTTCAACGAAACCTGGTGGGAATGTTTGGTAAGACCAAAGGACAGGTCTTAGATTTAGAAGAGAATATATAGAAGTGCAAGTTTTAGAAGAGAATATATAGAAGTACAAATTTTAGAAGAGAATATATATATATAGAAGTACAAGTTTTAGAAGAGTGTATATATATATAGAAGTACAAGTTTTAGAAGAGTATATATAGAAGTACAAGTTTTTGAAGAGAATATATAGAAGTACAAGTTTTAGAAGAGTATATATAGAAGTACAAGTTTTAGAAGAGAATATATAGAAGTACAAGTTCTAGAAGAGAATAAATAGAAGTACAAGTTTTAGAAGAGAATATATAGAAGTACAAGTTCTAGAAGAGAATAAATAGAAGTACAAGTTTTAGAAGAGAATATATAGAAGTACAAGTTTTAGAAGAGAATATATATATAGAAGTACAAGTTTTAGAAGAGAGTATATATATAGAAGTACAAGTTTTTGAAGAGAATATATAGAAGTACAAGTTCTAGAAGAAAATATATAGAAGTACAAGTTCTAGAAGAAAATATATAGAAGTACAAGTTCTAGAAGAGAATATATAGAAGTACAAGTTCTAGAAGAAAATATATAGAAGTACAAGTTCTAGAAGAAAATATATAGAAGTACAAGTTTTAGAAGAGAATATATAGAAGTACAAGTTCTAGAAGAGAATAAATAGAAGGACACGTTTTAGAAGAGAATATATAGAAGTACAAGTTTTAGAAGAGAATATATATATAGAAGTACAAGTTTTAGAAGAGAATATATAGAAGTACAAGTTCTAGAAGAGAATAAATAGAAGGACACGTTTTAGAAGAGAATATATAGAAGTACAAGTTTTAGAAGAGAATATATATATAGAAGTACAAGTTCTAGAAGAGAATATATAGCAGTACAAGTTCTAGAAGAGAATATATAGCAGTACAAGTTCTAGAAGAGAATATATAGCAGTACAAGTTCTAGAAGAGAATATATAGCAGTACAAGTTCTAGAAGAGAATATATAGAAGTACAAGTTCTAGAAGAGAATATATAGAAGTACAAGTTTTAGAAGAGAATATATAGAAGTACAAGTTTTAGAAGAGAATATATAAAAGTACAAGTTCTAGAAGAGAACATGTAGAAGTACAAGTTAATATCAAAATAAGACTGGTTGGCGTGGCGAGGGCATGCTCTCTACCGAGTGACCCCTCTAGTTACCTACGCCAACCAAGTTGGAAGGAGGTTATCCCCCCCCCCCCCCCGTTTTTGTGTTTGTTTGTGTGTGTGTTTGTTAGTGAACACCTTCCTGGCCACAATTTTAATCGTAAAGTAAGGAAATTTTGTAGGGATTAACGATTATATAAAAAGCTGGAAATTGTTAAATTTTGGAAGGTCAAGGTCAAAGGTCAAGGTCACGTAAGGCAGAATGTTCAATTCACGTAATCAGCCAAAAGTTAGAACATCGTTGTCACAGAGTTCAAACTTTGTTCATATCTGAGT
>NC_090748.1:2618299-2623299 GCF_036898095.1 Palaemon carinicauda
AACCCTAGTTGGAAATGCAAGATACTATAAGCCCAAGGGCTCCAATAGGGAAAAAAAGCCCAGTGAGAAAAGGAAATAAGTTAATAAATAACTGATGAGAATAAATTAACAATATATCATTCTAAAAACAGTAACAGAGTCAAAACAGATATGTCCTATATACTATTAACAACGTCAAAAACAGATATGTCCTACATAAACTATTAACAACGACAAAAACAGATATTAACAACGTCAAAAACATATATGTCCTCTATAAACTATTAACAACGTCAAAAACAGATATGTCTTATATAAACTATTAACAACGTCAAAAACACATATGTCCTATATAAACTATTAACAACGTAAAAACAGATTTGTCATATAGGCTATAAACTATTAACAACGTCAAAAACAGATATGTCCTATATAAACTATTAACAACGTCAAAAACCGATATGTCATATACACCATAAGCAATAAGGTTCATAAATGATACGCGAAGACTCGCTACCTAACTAGCCTTGCATGCAAATCAAGGTAAAAAAAAAAAAAAACAATTAATGACGACTATATCGATAACACACGGAGTAAAGACATTAGGTGACGTCACTCGCCGTGACCAACCAGATAATCGATCTACAGGGAAAGAGCGAGTACGCTATGGTGATGGGTCGTGGAAAGTAGGATCGAAGTGGTAGCATTGAGTGGTAAAACTAAGGATAAAGAATACAACAAATAAATATCTTTTTAAAGATAAATAAAAAAAAATAACCTTTTAAGGATAAATACAAAAAAAAAATATCTTTTTAAGGATAAATACAAAAAATGTCTTTTAAAGGATAAAGAATACAAAAAAATATATTTCTAAGGATAAAGAATACAAAAAAATATATTTTCAAGGATAAAATATACAAAAAATATCTTTTTAAGGATAAAGGATACAAAAAAATATATTTTTAAGGATAAAGAATACAAAAAAAATATATTTCTAAGGATAAAGATTACAAAAAAATATATTCTTAAGGATAAAGAATACAAAAAATATATATTTTTATGGATAAAGAATGCAAAAAAAAAAATCAAGGGGGAAAGAATTCGAAAACAAAATATCTTTTTAAGTGTAAAGTATACAAAAAATATCTTTTTAAGGATAATGAATACAATTAATGTCTTTTTAAGGATCAAGTATACAAAAAGAATCTTTTTAAGGATAAAGAATACAAAAAATATCTTTTATATCAAATTCATATTATGGCCCCGATCATGTTAAAAAATTTCACGTTTTGCAAAATTTGTATACTCTAAATTTCCATTTAGACAGAAAAAAAAACCCTTTAAATTACCAGTAATAAAAAACATTAATTCTAACACTTAAAAAATATTTTAAAGGGCAAAGTTTAAGATGACTTCTCGCAATTAAAAAAAAAGAAAAAAAAGAAAAAAAAGTAAAAAAAATGTATGAGAATGACATAAGATAGGCCTTTAGCTTTTGCTAAATTTTTATATTCGAAATCACAATTTTGGACACAGCCAAAAAAAAAGACAAAAAAAATACCAAGAATAAACAAAACATTGATTCCAACACTTAATAAAAATATTTTAAAGGGCAAGGTTTAAGTTAAATCTGATAGGCCTTTGCCTTTTGCTAAATTTGTATATTCGAAATCCCAATTTTGGACACAGCCAAAAAAAGACAAAAAATTACCAATAATAAACAAAACATTGATTCCAACACTTGAAAAAAAAATATTTTAAAGGTCAAGGTTAAGTTAAATCTGTAAGAGAATGATACAAGATAGGCCTTTGCCTTTACCATTACAATCTGTCTTACAGAAAATAAATGCTATCTTATACCCGACTTTCTTTTGTTTGAGGACACAGCTAAAAAAAGAAAAAAAAATTACCAATAATAAACAAAACATTGATTCCAACACTTAAAATATTTAAAATAAAAAAATATTTTAAAGGGCACGGTTCAAGTTAAATATGTATGAGAATATAAGATAGGCCTTTGCCTTTACCATTACAATCTGTCTTGCAGAAAATATAAGATATTTTATTATACCCGACAGTCTTCTTCTTGAGACAACATCTTGTTTCTGACTTTTCCATGTTTGCAGGACAACAATAAAGGGTATGTGCATTTTTGAGAGAATTTATAACCTAATTAACGCAATTTATGTCCATTGCATACGCTTATTTCTCCACTACAAACTGCTCTAAAATTTATGAAAAGAAAGTACATTTTATAATTCGCAAGAGCAACCGGATGCAAATAAAAAATAAGATTAGGGAGTAATAAGCAGGATGGAAAGCAAGAAATTATGAGGGAATAATAAGAAGAATGAGATGAAGAAATAAGGTGAATGAATAATAATATTGGAAAGAAATGAGACGAGGGAATAATATAAAGAATGGAAAGAAGAAATAAGGTGAGGGAATAATGAGAATGGAAAGAAATGAGATGAGAGAATAATATGAAGAATAGACAGATGAAATAAGGTGAAGGAATAATAAGAATGGAAAGCAAGAAATGGGATGAGGGAATAATAAGAAGAATGGGATGGAGAAATAAGGTGAAGGAATAATAAGATTAGAAAGAAATGAGATGAGGGAATTGTATAAAGAATGGAATGAAGAAATAAGGTGAATGAATAATAATATTGGAAAGAAATGAGATGAGGGAATAATATAAAGAATGGAAAGTAAGAAATAAGATGATGGAATAATAAGAAGAGTGAAAAGAAGATTGGAAATAAGAAATAAGATGAGGAATAAAACGAAAAACTAAAATAGAAATATGATGATGAATAAAAAGAAATGTTAAAAGAAAATATAGGATGAATAAAAAGAAATTTCGAATATGAGAAAAAGAAATATTGAAAGAAAAAATATAGCGAGGGAATAATAAGGATGGAAAGAAGCTAATAAGAAAGGAAAAAACGTTTGTAAGCGATGGAAGAGAAGTGTACCAGTGAGAGAGAGAGAGAGAGAGAGAGAGAGAGAGAGAGAGAGAGAGAGAGACGACCAACGCAATGTTTATTCGTGCATGACGAGGCTCTCTATTCATCCCCCTTTCTCTCCCTCCTACCTACGACACCCTCCCTCCCTCCCGCCCGAGAAACTGCCTTCTCTATTATCATCCTTTTCTATCCCCTTTCTATCCTATGAGGATCTTCAAACGCCCTTGTTCGTAGCCTTTGTAATACTGTTTTTGTCTCTACGAATCACTTGATGTTCTTGCCAGCCGAAGATTATTCCCCCCCGCCCGACTGTTCCTCATAATTACCGTCCACTTCTCCTCTCTCCCCGCTCACGACATATTCCCATGAAGGTGTAACTAGGACGTAAACAGAAAAAGGGTAAATTTACGGTAACAAAGACAGCTTTAGACAGCCTTTGAGAAACAAAGACAGGAGAGTTGGATTACAGTCGTCACACTTCAATTAACCTAAAAAATAGGATCGGAGGGAAGATCTTCTCCAAGTCCAAGCGTTATTCCCAAATGCCAAAAGGGTATGCAAGAGATTTTTGAAGCGCAGTTAAAGGTTTAAAGGCCGCTCGTGAATGGCAGAGGCAAGGGACAGGGACAATGTCCCAGAGACTGGCCATTTATACATATAATCAGGGCATAAGGCACCTCTTCACCAAAGCTAGGACCAGGGAAGTCCAGGCAATGGCTGCTGATGTCTCAGTAGGTAGACCTTTGGGCTCCCCCAATCGTTAGCTCACAGGATGGTGAGGTTTCAGACACTACATGACTCTACAGGACTTGAGCATGACTTGAACCCCAGTCTAACAGATCGCCAGGCAGTGACGTCTCCCATTAGCATCATATTAGCCAAAATTAAACTACACCATATCATCAACTAGGCAATAAAAGGTTCGCGTTTCTTTTCATTGACTAACTACTTTTCGTTGAAGCACATCCACAAAAATAAACAAGCAAAAGGTTCCAAAAAAGAACTTCCGACTCCATCTAGATCTTTTCAGTATAAAAAATTGTAAAAAACTACATTTACATATATATATATATATATATATATATATATATATATATATATATGTATATATATATATATATATATATATATGTGTGTGTGTGTATGTGTGTCTATGTATGTATATATACACTTATTTGTATTCATATATATATATACTGTATATATATATATATATATATATATATATATATATATATATATATATATATATATATATACTGTATATATATATATATATATATATATATATATATATATATATATATATATATGCATAATGAGCGTGTATGTATGAAGCGAACAGACCAAAACATCACTGGAGAGATCGAAATTTGAAAAATTCGGTACGAATATATGCCTGAAAATTTACGTTTATGCTGCTAGGAAAATATACAGACGCCAATAAAAAAAATGCAAGAAAATAGACAGCAAAAGTAACTTTAAACCAACAAGGAATAATAACTTTTTAACATTTCCAAAATTCTTAAAGAAAAAGGTCTACTTGAAGATACTACCAAGGAAGACAATATTAACTCCAAGAAGTATTTTTCTTTTCGAAGAATTATATACAAATGATTTCGGTGTCAAAAAACCGAGGGGAGAGAGCTTGGGTATGTACGATAACTATCAACAAAGTTTGCAAAGCATTGGTGACGATGACGGGGTTGTTGTTATTGTTGTTATTGTTACTGTTAATGTTATTAGCTATTAATTATTGTCTATTATTATTATTATTATTATCAGCCAAGCTACAACCCTAGTTGGAAAAGCAGGGAAAACAGCCCAGTGAGGAAAGGAAACAAGGAAAAATTAAATATTTTAAGAACAGTAACAATAAAATAAATATCTCCAATATAAACTATAAAACTAACAACAAAAGAGGAATAGAAATAATATAGAAAAGTGTGCCCGAATCCACCCTCAAGCAAGAGATCTCCAACCCGAGACAGTGGAAGATGACCGCTTCCTCTATTGTCAACTAAAGTAATTCTTTTTTCTACTTTATTACAT